>NC_079225.1:47821124-47842918 GCF_029633865.1 Lampris incognitus
CTTCTTCCCCTGCTTCTTCCCCTGCTTCTACCCTGCTTCTTCCCCTGCTTCTACCCTGCTTCTTCCCCTGCTTCTACCCCTGCTTCTTCCCCTGCTTCTTCCCCTGCTTCTACCCTGCTTCTTCCCCTGCTTCTACCCTGCTTCTTCCCCTGCTTCTACCCTGCTTCTACCCTGCTTTTCCCCCTCCCTCTTTCCCTGCTTCTTCCCTGCTTCTTCCCCTGCTTCTTCCCTGCTTTGTCCCCAGCTTCTACCCTGCTTCTTCCCCCTGCTTCTACCCTGCTTCTTCCCCTGCTTCTACCCTGCTTCTTCCCCTGCTTCTTCCCCTGCTTCTACCCTGCTTCTTCCCCTGCTTCTTCCCTGCTTCTACCCTGCTTCTTCCCCTGCTTCTACCCTGCTTCTTCCCTGCTTCTTCCCCTGCTTCTTCCTGCTTCTTTCCCTGCTTCGTCCCCAGCTTCTACCCTGCTTCTTTCTCTACCTCTTCCCTGCTTCTTCCTCTGCCTCTTCCCTGCTTCTTCCTCTGCCTCTTCCCTGCTTCTTCCTCTGCCTCTTCCCTGCTTCTTCCCCTGCTTCTTCCTGCTTTTCCCCCCTCCCTCTTTCCCTGCTTCTTCCCTGCTTCTTCCCTGCTTCGTCCCCAGCTTCTACCCTGCTTCTTCCCTGCTTCTTCCCTGCTTCTTCCTCTGCCTCTTCCCTGCTTCTTCCTCTGCCTCTTCCCTGCTTCTTCCTCTGCCTCTTCACTGCCTCTTCCCTGCTTCTTCCTCTGCCTCTTCCCTGCTTCTTCCTCTGCCTCTTCCCTGCTTCTTCCTCTGCTTCTTCCTCTGCTTCTTCCCTGCTTCTCTTTCTCTCCTTATCCCTTTTTTGGGTTGTTGTTTCTCTCCCTCTCTCCTCTCTCTCTCTGTCTCTGAAGAGATAGTTGTGTTTGGGTATCAGCTGTTGGACTGTAACGTATTCGGAATAAAAGTACCTTTTTAAAAACCAAAAATCTCTCTCTCTCTCTCTCTCTTCTCTCTCTCTCTCTCTCTCTCTCTCTCTCTCTCCTCTCTCTCTCTCTCTCTTCTCTCTCTCTCTCTCGCTCTCTCGCTCTCTCTCTCCTCTCTCTCTCTTCTCTCTCTCTCTCTCTCTCTCTCTCTCTCTCTCTCTCTCTCTCTCTCTCTCTCTCTCTCTCTCTCTCTCTTCTCTCTTTTGCATTCTGCAGAGATAGCCAACAAGCTAAATGGGTGCTTTCCTGCTTGTTCTTGTGTGTGTGGGTGTGGCTGTGGGTGTGGGTGTGGGTGTGGGTGTGGGTGTGGGTGTGGGTGGGTGTTCCTGGGTGCTGTAGCCTAGCAGGGGGATGTCCTCGGCCGGCTGTGTTCTGTTGTCGTTGCGATGAGGCAGCCGCGGGTGTCGGTGCCCGTGTGTGTGTGTGTGTGTGTGTGTGTGTGTGTGTGTGTGTGTGTGTGTGTGTGTGTGTGTCTGTGTGTGTGTGTGTGTCGTGTGTGTGTGTGTGTGTGTGTGTGTGTGTGTGCGCGTCCTATGTAGCGAGAAGCCACTTCCTCAGAATCTGAGTTTTGTTTTCTCTCTGTCTTGCTGTCTCCCTCTGTCCCTCTCTCTCCTTCTCTGTCCCTCTCTCTCTCTGCCTGTCTCTCTCTCTGTCCCTCTCTGCCTGTCTCTCTCTCTGTCCCTCTCTCTCTCTGCCTGTCTCTCTCTCTGTCCCCCTGTCCCTCTCTCTCTGTCCCTCGCTCTCTCGCTTGAATATCTTCACCCATTCTCTAGTCTCTCTCTCTCTGTCCCTGTCTCTCTGTCCCCCTCTCTCTTGCTCTCTCTCTCTGTCCCTCTCTCTGCCTCTCTCTCTCTGTCCCCCCTGTCCCCCCTCTCTCTCTGCCCCCCCTCTCTCGCTCTCTCTGTCTCTCTCTCTCTCGCTTGAATATCTTCACCCATTTTCTAGTCTCTCTCTGTCCCCCCTCTCTCTTGCTCTCTGTCTCTGTCTCCCTCTCTCTCTGCCCCCCCCTCTCTCGCTCTCTGTCCCTCTCTCTCTCTCGCTTGAATATATCTTCACACATTCTCTAGTCTCTCTCTCTGTCCCCCCTCTCTCTGTCCCTGTCTCTCTGTCCCCCCTCTCTCTTGCTCCCTCTCTCTCTCTGTCCCTCTCTCTCGCTTGGATATCTTCACCCGTTCTCTAGTCTCTCTCTCTCTCTCTCTGCTGATCCCTCATTTCATCGCCGGCTTTGCTCTCCCAGGGCACTGCTGTTAATCGATAGGACACACAAATACACACAAACACACACTGGACAGCTGACTGTCTCACACAGTGGTGTCAGTTCCCTCCATTAAACGAAGGTGTGTCCCCCACAGGGTGCCCCCCAAGCACAGAACCCCCCCCCCACACACACACACACACAGAAACACACACACACACACACACACACACACCCGCTGTTGGTTTCCGTCCCTTCCTGGAGAGCGAACAAGCTGTTTTACAAGAGCAGGCCAGTGCCCTGAGAAGTGTGTGTGTGTGTGTGTGTGTGTGTGTGTGTGTGTGTGTGTGTGTGTGTGTGTGTGTGTGTGTGTGTGTGTGCGTGTGTTACTCTGTACATGCACGTGTCTCCCTGCCTTACCGCAGGGACCTCCTCACATAAGTTATTCCAGCACACACACACACACACACACACACACTCCACTCTTAAGAGCTCTGAGCGGAAGGGTGGGATTACACTGACCTTGAGATCGTCTCTTCTCTCCTCTCCTCTCCTCTCCTCTCCTCTTCTGTTTTCTCTTCTCTCCTCTCTTCTTCTCTTCTCTTCTCTTCTCTTCTTCACAGCTTTTCCCTCTTTCCTCACTACATTCCTGGTTTCTGTCCCTCTGTCGTCCAGTACCAAAGACTTCACTGTCACACTGTTTACTTTGAAGTACCTCAAGTTCAGAGACATACAGCCAGATGACAGACATGCAGACAGACAGACAAACAGACAGGCAGACAGACAGGCAGGCTGACAGACAGGCAGGCAGGCCGACAAACAGACAGACAGACACACAGAGAGACAGGCAGACAGACAGGCAGGCTGACAGACAGACAGTCAGACACACAGACAGATAGACAGGCCAAGGTAGGGCGACCGGGGCTCACTCGCCAAGTGTGTTAAACCATTTTTCCATTAACAAATTCTCAGACAATGAAGTGAGCTGCTGCTTCTGCTCCCATATTCACTTGTGCACGTGTGTCTGTACAGTGCAACGTGCATGCTGCACTGTACAGCACTGTGCAGCACTGTGCAGCACTGTGCAGCACTGTGCAGCACTGTGCAACACTGTGCAGCACTGTACACCATGCATGCTGCACTGTACAGCACTGTACAGCACTGTGCACCATGCATGCTGCACTGTACAGCACTGTACAGCACTGTGCACCATGCATGCTGCACTGTACAGCACTGTACAGCACTGTGCACCATGCATGCTGCACTGTACAGCACTGTACAGCACTGTGCACCATGCATGCTGCACTGTACAGCACTGTGCAGCACTGTACAAACATGCATGCTGTGCTGTACAGTGAGCATGCATGCTGCACTGTGCACCATGCATTCGGCACTGTACGCCATGCATGCTGGGTGTGTGCTACACTGTTTAACGTGGTCCCATTCTGCATTTAGGGGAGTATTCTGTGTGTGTGTGTGTGTGTGTGTGTGTGTGTGTGTGTGTGTGTGTGTGTGTAAACCACACTTGACCTGTTTTAGACAGAGGGAAAGCTGAGACAGAGGCAGAGAGAAAAGGGAAATCTCAGCACAGGAAATGACTTGGACGACATTGACGCTGCCCTGACGTGGGCTTCATAAACACTCACCTTCACTCTTTCTCCTCCATCAACCTACCTGTCATCTTTTATCAGGGGCTCTGACTGTTAAAGTGCATCAATTTCCTCCTGTGCGTCTGTGTGTGTGTGTGTGATTGATTGAGTGGTAACTACAAGACATAACCAAACAACTCAGTTTCCTCCCAGCTGTTCTGGGTGGCATTAACACAGCACACACACACACACACACACACACACACACACACACACACACACACACAAGCCTCTTTGTCTCAAATTATCTAGTTTTCCTTTTTAGTGGATGATTGGCCTATTGCCTGATTTAGGGAGGGTTGTAGGTGTGTGTGTGTGTGTGTGTGTGTGTGTGTGTGTGTGTGTGTGTGTGTGTGTGTGTGTGTGTGTGTGTGTGTGTGTGTGCGTGCACGCATGTAAACAGGATATAGCCAGGTGGCCACATCACCTTGAGGTTCAGGTTTATGTCACAGTACACAGATTTTACCTCTCTCTCTCGCTTCATAAATTATCTTCCTGTACAGAGTCATTCATATGGTCTCTCACTCACTCTCTCTCTTTCTCTGCAGGTTTAAGCTCTCACACCTTCTGTGCTGAAAACCCTGCCAGCCCCCAACACACTATCACACACACACACACACACACACACACACACACACACACACACAGCAGGTAGTGCAGCATATCATGGCCTCTGGTAGTGGCTGAGCTTTCTGTTCATACTGTCTCCGGCGTGGGAGAGGGAGGGAGAGAGAGAGGGATGAAGGAGGGAGAGGTGGTGAATGAGAAGAGAGAGGAGAGGTAGACTTTAGAAGACGTGGGAGCAGTTTGAGTTTGTATATTTCCAGAAGAAGAGCCTGCTATATTTACTTTCTCTATATTGCCACCCAACCAGGTTGGCGGTGTTCGTTCACAGCGTGCTGGCTCCGTGTTAGCAAACACACCTTCCCACATAAACACACACCGTACAATACACAAGTACTTACAGAACATAAATACATGCAATATAGAATACTTATGGAATACACACAATAATAATAGCGTAGTCCTCGTTTGTCTTCTCTTTAATGAGTCGCAGTGTTACAATGTTACAGTGTTGCAGTGTTAGTGTTAATGTTACAGTGTTGCAGTGTTACAATGTTAGTGTTACAGTGTTAATGTTACAGTGTTGCAATGTTACACTGTTGCAGTGTTACAATGTTACAATTTCATTTAGCAGATGCTTTTATCCAAAGCAACGTACATCTGAGAGTTAACACAACACAAGCAAGGATCTAGTCAGGAGGCGACAATGCAAGTAAGTGCCAAAAAACGAAGTTGAAGTCTGATAGGACATAGGTGTCAACAGGCAGTGCACAGAGACAGTGCGTAGGGTGCAGAGAAGTGTGAGCTGGCTCTGGGTTGCTGGAGACCTCGGTGGAGTGCTGAGCATTTGGTTTAGGTTTGCTTAGGTTGAACTGTGTTGGGCGTTTGAAAGGATAATTCAGTTTTTATACAACATGGGTCTTATTTTCATCGTTTTTACCATCATACATATCAGTTATGATCACATTTTACTGACTGGCTTCATTTAGTAGATTTTGGACATGGACCACCGCTGCACTTAGCTTTACAACGGTGTGTAATGGGACAACTGGACAGAGTCAGACATGTTTCTACGTGTCCGGTTTAACCTGATTATCTAAACCACATATGTGGAAGTGAAAACCAAAGTGAAACTTAAAGTTATGATGTGACATGTCCAATATGATCAGTGGTGGAGGACATGGCTGATCTACTTCCTGGTTCACCATGCAGGAAGTAACAGCCTGTACTTCCAGTAGGTAGTAGTAACCTTCCGTAAACTAGCCGGCCAGCACCACAGAGAGGTCATAGCTGATGGGCAGTCATGGACACAGTCTGACTGACACACTACGGGGGTTGGTTGTTTAAAGACTCCTGTTCACTTGTCCCATGGACCACCGCTGCAGAGCTGAGTCCAGCGGTGGTCCATGTCCAGCATCTACTAAACCAAGCTGGTGGTCCATGTCCAGCGTCTACTAACCGAGCTGGTGGTCCATGTCCAGCATCTACTAACCGAGCTGGTGGTCCATGTCCAGCATCTACTAAACCAAGCTGGTGGTCCATGTCCAGCATCTACTAAACCAAGCTGGTGGTCCATGTCCAGCATCTACTAAACCAAGCTGGTGGTCCATGTCCAGCATCTACTAAACCAAGCTGGTGGTCCATGTCCAGCATCTACTAAACCAAGCTGGTGGTCCATGTCCAGCATCTACTAAACCAAGCTGGTGGTCCATGTCCAGCATCTACTAAACCAAGCTGGTGGTCCATGTCCAGCGTCTACTAAACCAAGCTGGTGGTCCATGTCCAGCATCTACTAAACCAAGCTGGTGGTCCATGTCCAGCGTCTACTAACCGAGCTGGTGGTCCATGTCCAGCATCTACTAAACCAAGCTGGTGGTCCATGTCCAGCGTCTACTAACCGAGCTGGTGGTCCATGTCCAGCATCTACTAAACCAAGCTGGTGGTCCATGTCCAGCGTCTACTAAACCAAGCTGGTGGTCCATGTCCAGCGTCTACTAAACCAAGCTGGTGGTCCATGTCCAGCATCTACTAAACCAAGCTGGTGGTCCATGTCCAGCGTCTACTAAACCAAGCTGGTGGTCCATGTCCAGCATCTACTAAACCAAGCTGGTGGTCCATGACCAGCATCTACTAAACCAAGCTGGTGGTCCATGTCCAGCATCTACTAAACCAAGCTGGTGGTCCATGTCCAGCATCTACTAAACCAAGCTGGTGGTCCATGTCCAGCATCTACTAAACCAAGCTGGTGGTCCATGTCCAGCATCTACTAAACCAAGCTGGTGGTCCATGTCCAGCATCTACTAAACCAAGCTGGTGGTCCATGACCAGCATCTACTAAACCAAGCTGGTGGTCCATGTCCAGCGTCTACTAAACCAAGCTGGTGGTCCATGTCCAGCGTCTACTAAACCAAGCTGGTGGTCCATGTCCAGCATCTACTAAACCAAGCTGGTGGTCCATGTCCAGCATCTACTAAACCAAGCTGGTGGTCCATGTCCAGCATCTACTAAACCAAGCTGGTGGTCCATGTCCAGCATCTACTAACCGAGCCGGTGGTCCATGTCCAGCGTCTACTAAACCAAGCTGGTGGTCCATGTCCAGCGTCTACTAAACCAAGCTGGCAAGTAAAATGTTCTCGTAACCGTTAAGGAAGATGGCAAGAAGTACAAAAACAAGATCCAAAAAAACCCCCGGAATTATCCTTTGATGGCACTCGGAAAACGCAGCTAGACACCCCTCCCCCTCCCCCCCATTAAAAAGCCACCAGCAGTGAGAGAGGGAGGCCCTGTGAGGAGACGCCCCGGTTTTCCCTCTGGCAAACTTTCTGTTTGTCTCTCTCCCTCTTTTCCTTCCCAGAGGTGTAAACATGTCCATGCATCTAAGTGAGCATGAGTTTGAGAGAAACGCAGACGGAAACACAAACGTACATCATGTTGTGCCAACAAACCTGATTTGAACACAAGTGTGTGAGAGAGGAAGACAGAGAGGCACAGCTTCTCTTCCCTCTCTCCCGGTGTGTGTGTGTGTGTGTGTGTGTGTGTGTGTGTGTGTGTGTGTGTGTGTGTGTGTGTGTGTGTGTGTGTGTGTGTGTGTGTGTGTGTGTGTGTGTGTGTGTGTGTGTGTGTGTCTTTCTGTTGGAGGCTGGAATGTGGAGGCTCGTAAGTCACCTCTGATTTTCCATTCCCGCTGGGACACATCCCATTATCACTTTTATATGAAACAAGGAAATTCCTCTGTGGCGTGTGTGTGTATGTATGTGGGGGGGGGGGGATGTTTCCATCAGCTGAGAGCTGCTTAGAGTGTGTGTGTGTGTGTGTGTGTGTGTGTGTGTGTGTGTGTGTGCGCATGTATGTTTGAGTGTTTGTGAGTGTTTGTGTGTGTATGCATGTATGTAAAGGTGAGTGTGTGTGTGTATGTGTGTGTGTGCGTGCACACGTGCATGTGTGTGCAGGTGAGTGTGTGTTGGTGTGCATGTGTATGTGTGTGTGTGTGTGTGTGTGGACAGTGGAGGGTGTGTTGGTGTGTATCCAGCCGTGGCTGTGTGTGGTGTTTGTGTGTGAGTGTTTGTGTGTGTATGCATGTATGTAAAGGTGAGTGTGTGTGTGTGTGTGTGTGCAGGTGAGTGTGCGTGTGTGTGTGTGTGTGTGTGTGTGTGTGTGTGTGTGCAGGTGAGTGTGTGCGTGCACACGTGCATGTGTGTGCAGGTGAGTGTGTGTGTCTGCATGTGTGTGCAGGTGAGTGTGTGTTGGTGTGCATGTGTGTGTGTGTGTGTGTGTGGGCAGTGGAGGGTGTGTTGGTGTGTATCCAGCCGTGGCTGTGTGTGGTGTTTGTCGTCACAGAAAGGGTTGTGACAGTGAAGTCATTTGAAGTGGCACAGTAGAGCAGGACCGATGATCTGGATCTCAGCAGATGGACTGACGGATTACTGGCAACAGCTGAGTCTTTGTCTTCAGCGGGTTTCCTCGTCGCTCTTCATTCTTCCTCCTTGTGATAAAATCTGTCTGTTGTTTGCTCCAGGATGCAGATCGTATGTAGGTCGACGGGACTTGATCTCTGCCACAGGACAAATCGTCCAGGCTCTAGCGTCTGTTGATGGAATCTGCATGACCGTCCGCAGCTGAACTGTCAACTTACACAGGTTCAACTTGTGTAGGTTGCACCAACCACAACAGACTAAATGTTAATGTAGTACTTAAGTACTACAGTAAGACAAAATACAACACGTGTGTATTGGGTTTTCTATCATAAGCAGGGTGAACTAGGGTCAGCGAACAATGGGGGGGCTCTTATATATAATACGCCCGTGGACTCTTAGAACCTGATTCGGCCTGATGCCGGTCGAGAGCTTAGTGTATGTGAAGCTGGCTGGTCTGTGTCGCCAGCTGTTCATGGAGTGAACACCTCACAGGGCATGGAGGCTTGCTGGACCATAAGTGAAAAGATGGGGGGCCGAGGGTTAGAGAATGTCAGGGCCTCTATCCAGGATGAAACAAGGAACATCCATGAGTACATCAGGAAGAGCGCCCCCAGGATGACCTGCTGAGTGAGTACCTCAGGCAGCAGAAGACAGAGAGTGGGGAGGAAGAAGAAGAGGAGGTGTCGTGGAAGATCAAGCTCCTCCATGGGATGTACCATCGATGCATAGAAGACGTGGCTGATATGGAGAAATCCTACCAGTGGCTAGAAAAGGCTGGACTGAAGGACAGCACAGAGGCTCTGATCATAGCAGCACATGAACAGGCACTCAGGACCAGACTGGTTGAGACAGGGGTCTACCACACCAGACATGACCCAAGATGCAGGTCTACTACACCAGACCAGACCCAAGATGCAGACTGTGCAGAGACGCCCCTGAGACAGTCCAGCACTTAGTAGCAGGGTGTAAAATGCTTGCTGGGAAAGTGTACACTGAAAGGCATAACCAAGTGGTTGGGATAGTGTACAGGAATATCTGTACTGAATACAGACTGGAAGTCCCAAAGTCCAAATGGGAGACCACACCAAAGGTGGTTGAGAATGGCAGAGCTAAGATCCTGTGGGACTTCAAGTTCCAGACTGACAAACAGGTGCTGGCTAACCAACCAGACATTGTGGTGGTCGACAAGGAACAGAAGACAGCAGTAGTGATCGATGTAGCATCCCAAGAGACGGCAACATCAGGAAGAAAGAGCACGAGAAGCTAGAGGAATACCAAGGGCTGAGGGAAGAACTAGATGGGATGTGGAAGGTGACGTCCACAGTAGTCCCAGTGGTAATAGGAGCACTAGGGGCTGTGACCCCCAAACTGGGAGAGTGGCTCCAGCAGATTCCAGGAACAACATGGGAGGTCTCTGTCCAGAAGAGTGCAGTCCTAGGAACAGCTAACATACAGTGCAGAACCCTCAAACTCCCAGGCCTCTGGTAGAGGACCCGAGCTTGAGGAAGACACACACCACCCGAAAAAGGGGGAGGGGGAGAGAGAGGAAAAAAAAACGTGACCCGACCCCGGAGAAGCGGCTGATGATGAGATGATGATGATGATAGGATATACATAGTTATGTATGTAAACATATATATTACATCTGCTTAGTCAGTAGGACAGCATGCTGCTGAATGATTTGGCTTCTTTACCAGTTTGTCGGATGGATGGATTGAAGGTTGGATGATGGATGGATGGAAGGCTGGAACAGTGGATGAATGGATAGATGGAAACCTGTTTGAAAAAGCCTGAGGGTTTTGATTGGACGGTTGGTTAGTCAGTGTAGGCGGGTGATTGGAAGAGAGATGTTCTCCCAGGGGAGAGTAACCGGGGGAATATTCCACACCTTTAATCATTTTTCCTTCATCCGTCCTGGTTTTTCCTTCCCACCTAAACTATCCCTCCTCCTCATCTTTCCGTCCTCCACTCTGGAATCAGGCCGAGTCAGTAGTACTCTAATCACCATTGTACTGTGTGTACACAGTGGTAGCCTGGCCATGTTGCTGCAGAAAGATGGAGACAGGAAATACAACAAACCTTCCTGTTCTCACGTTGTACAAAGACGACACAACTCCACAAACCTCAGGAATGATGTGCGACATACTTACTATACTATATGTGTTGTACTGAGAGCAGAGTACTTACTATACTATATGTGTTGTACTGAGAGCAGAGTACTTACTATACTATATGTGTTGTACTGAGAGCAGAGTACTTACTATACTATATGTGTTGTACTGAGAGCAGAGTACTTACTATACTATATGTGTTGTACTGAGAGCAGAGTACTTACTATACTATATGTGTTGTACTGAGAGCAGAGTACTTACTATACTGTATGTGTTGTACTGAGAGCAGAGTACTTACTATAGATATGTTGTACTGAGAGCAGAGTACTTACTATACTATATGTGTTGTACTGAGAGCAGAGTACTTACTATACTGTATGTGTTGTACTGAGAGCAGAGTACTTACTATACTATATGTGTTGTACTGAGAGCAGAGTACTTACTATACTGTATGTGTTGTACTGAGAGCAGAGTACTTACTATAGATATGTTGTACTGAGAGCAGAGTACTTACTATACTATATGTGTTGTACTGAGAGCAGAGTACTTACTATACTGTATGTGTTGTACTGAGAGCAGAGTACTTACTATAGATATGTTGTACTGAGAGCAGAGTACTTACTATAGATATTTTGTACTGAGAGCAGAGTACTTACTATAGATATGTTGTACTGAGAGCAGAGTACTTACTATACTATATGTGTTGTACTGAGAGCACAGTACTTACTATAGATATGTTGTACTGAGAGCAGAGTACTTACTATACTATATGTGTTGTACTGAGAGCAGAGTACTTACTATAGATATGTTGTACTGAGAGCAGAGTACTTACTATAGATATGTTGTACTGAGAGCAGAGTACTTACTATACTATATGTGTTGTACTGAGAGCACAGTACTTACTATAGATATGTTGTACTGAGAGCAGAGTACTTACTATACTATATGTGTTGTTCTGAGAGCAGAGTACTTACTATAGATATGTTGTACTGAGAGCAGAGTACTTACTATAGATATGTTGTACTGAGAGCAGAGTACTTACTATAGATATGGCTGTAAAGCCCAATCCTCCATCCACACTGTCTGCCACAGACAGAACAGGTGAGGTCACTGACTGGGGGTGTAGGTGTACTGACTGGGGGTGTAGGTGTACTGACTGGGGGTGAGGTCACTGACTGGGGGTGTAGGTGTACTGACTGGGGGTGTAGGTGTACTGACTGGGGGTGAGGTCACTGACTGGGGGTGTAGGTGTACTGACTGGGGGTGTAGGTGTACTGACTGGGGGTGTAGGTGTACTGACTGGGGGTGTAGGTGTACTGACTGGGGGTGAGGTCACTGACTGGGGGTGTAGGTGTACTGACTGGGGGTGTAGGTGTACTGACTGGGGGTGTAGGTGTACTGACTGGGGGTGTAGGTGTACTGACTGGGGGTGAGGTCACTGACTGGGGGTGTAGGTGTACTGACTGGGGGTGTAGGTGTACTGACTGGGGGTGTAGGTGTGGTACTGGCTTCATGTCTCTTCAGACGTCTCCTGGTCTGTCGATCACCGCGGTCCTTCTCCAGCTTTTGCACCCCATGTTGACAGAGCTGCCGCCAGATGGAGCGTTGGGCGGCACACACACACACACACACACACACACACACACACACACACACACACACACACACACATATATGTATATATATGTATATATGTGTGTGTGTGTGTATATGCATATATATGATTGCATGCACCTATGCATGTGTATGTTTGTGTAGTTGTATGTTTGTGTGTGTGTAGTTGTATGTTTGTGTGTGTGTAGTTGTATGTTTGTGTGTGTGTAGTTGTATGATTGTGTATGTAGTTGTATATTTGAGTGTGTGTAGCTGTATTTTTGTGAGTGTGTGTAGTTGTATGTTTGTGTGTTTGTAGTTGTATGTTTGAGTGGGTGTGTAGCTGTATGTTTGTGAGTGTGTGTGTGTAGTTGTATGTTTGAGTGGGTGTGTGGGTGTGTAGTTGTGTGTGTGTGTGTGTGTGTGTGTGTGTGTGTGTGTGTGTGTGTGTGTGTGTGTGTGTGTGTGTGTGTGTGTGTTGACAGACATGAAATAGGAACAGTGTCATTTTTTCCTCATGACGGACTGGAGCAACTAAACAACTATTTGGGAAAATCTGAATCACTTGGTGGGGAAATAGTCTAGAGGACGATGTGTGTGTGTGTGTGTGTGTGTCTGTGTGTGTGTGTCTGTGTGTGTGTGTGTTTCATTCTGTGTGTCTCTCTCCTACTCTCTCATTCTCACGTGCTCTCTCACATCGATACAGCGATACTGTAATGCCAAGGAATGTGCAGTCATTCTTTGGTGTGTGTGTGTGTGTGTGTGTGTGTGTGTGCACGTGTGTGTGTGCGTGCTTCACACCTCCGGTCAGTGAAGACTTCCCCCACCACATCCTGTTTACTTCCTGTTGCTCTAGTAACCAGTTCCTGTCTGAAACAACCTCATTAAATACAGAAAGCACACAACACACACACACAGGTTAACGTGCACACTGTTGTGTTCTGTTGTGTTGTGTTGTGCAGGAGGGCTGCAGGCGGAGACACACAAGGTCATTGTCAGATGTCCAGGCCAGACCAAACTGAGCACGTGCACAACTCACAGGTAGGTCATCTCTCTTTCCCACTCTGTTAACACAGAACAGCGCCCCCTGTCCACCCACCACCTGCTTTGTTTACAGCTCTGGCTTCAAGTTTGGGCTTGTTCCCTCTGAAGTCGATCTTGTGTGTTTGAGTCCTGCAGCGTGTGAGCTGCCGTACAGCTGCATGTTGTGTGTTCACGGTCGATGTGGGTTCAGAAGGGTTCCCGCCGGTGTCAAACGTCTAACGGACATGTTGTAAATACAAGCAGTTCAAAGTTCACGTTCATGTTATACCAGTTCAGCTTTGTCAGGACACTCCAACTAATCTGTAACCGTTGTTCAATCCCTCAAAATACCACCGCTGTGTTTGTATTGTCCAGTGACATGCAGCTAACGACATGTAGCTAACGACATGTAGCTAACGACATGCAGCCAATGACATGCAGCTAATGACATGTCTAACAACATGCAGCTAACGACATGTAACCAACGACATGCAGCCAACGACATGCAGCTAACGACATGTACCTAACGACATGCAGCCAGCGACATGTAGCTAACGACATGTCTAACGACATGCAGCTAATGACATGGTCTAACAACATGCAGCCAATGACATGCAGCCAATGACATGCAGCTAACGACGTGTACCTAACGACATGTAGCTAACGACATCCAGTTATCAACATGTAGCTAACGACATGCGGCTAACGACATGTCTAACAACATGCAGCTAACGACATGTCTAACAACATGCAGCCAATGACATGTAGCCAACGACATGCAGCCAACGACATGTAGCCAATGACATGTAGCTAACGACATCCAGTTAACAACATGTAGCTAACGGAATGCGGCTAAACGACATGCAGCCAATGACATTCAGCTAATGACATGCAGCTAACGACATGCAGTTGACGACATGTAGCTAACGACATGCAGCTAACGACATGTAGCCCTCGCTTTAACCTTCACGCTGCCTACTCCATACCGTTTGAAAAGGAATGGTCCGTTTCAACTGCCAGTACTTTAAAAACACTGAACAACACTTACCAGAGACCTGCGACATGCAGCTCGTCCATCTGTTGGTGGATCTGGAGGAGCTGCAGGATCTGCAGGATGTCCTGCTGTGAAGCTCTGTTTACTTCCCGTATGACGTGTCTGACCACAGTCTTAGTTCCTGCTGCACCTTCATGACGACAAGCTCCAATAAGGACGTCAAATGGCAGACTTGTAAGGCTTTTTCTTGCCTCTTCAGATACGTGTTTTCAAATAACAACGTCACTGAAGAGGAAGGAACTGTGTGTTACGTTGACGATCTTTTCGACAAAAGTTTGTGATCTGGATATTTGTGGGTCGTCTGTCATCTGGGGTGGCACGGTGGCGCGGTGGTTAGCACGGTCACCTCACAGCAAGAAGGTGCTGGGTTCAAGCCCTGGGGTAGTCCAAGCTTGGGGGTCGTCCTCTGTTTTGGTTTGCATGTTCTCCCCGTGTCTGCGTGGGTTTCCTCCGGGGGGGCGCCGGTTTTCTCCCACAGTCCAAAGACATGTAGGTCAGGTGACTCACCGTACTACATTGTCCCTAGGTGTGTGTGTGTGTGTGTGTGGGCTCAGCCTTGTGATGGTCTGGCGGCCTGTCCAGGGTGTCTCCCAGCCTGCCGCCAGTGACTGCTGGGATAGACTCCAGCATCCCCACCACCCTGAGAGCAGGATAAGTGGTTTGGATAATGATGGATAGATGGAAACCCACAAAGCCCAGTTCCTCTTTTGCGTAAACATAATCTGGTTCTGGTTCTGATGTCTGTACAGACTGGTACAACGCTGAACCGGTTCAGTGGTGTGTGTAGTTGTGTGAAGAGGCAGACGGCAGATCTCCTGATCCAGCTGGTTGTTGAATTGCCTCAATTCAAACTTTGTCCATGTTAGCATAGCAGGGAGTACAATCTGACCACATCCAGGAAGTGAACTAGAATACAGCTGTGTTCATGCAACACCCCTCCCAGCACACACACACACACACACACACACACACAACACACACACACAGAGGAATGGCAACAGCGTCTCCTGGAGTTGTGCAGTGTGTAAAGTGGTGTGGTCATTGAGAGCAGGGCGGATGCTGACGTGTGACATCTGACTGGTGGCATGAGATATTGTCCGTGTGATGCGACTTGGTGTGTGTGGTGTGAGTCCTTGAGGGAAGTTATGGAAGATTTTGCTTTCAGATTAACACAAAGGCACGCACACACACACACACAAAAAATGTCTCGCACTCTCGTGCACACACACACACACACACACACACACACACACACACACACACACACACACACACACACACACATTGTCTCTCACACTCTCGCTTGCGCGCGCACACACACACACACACTGTCTGTCACAGTCTCACACACACACACATACACACACTGTCTCTCATTTTTACACACATGCGTGCACACACACACACACACACACAAGGACCTCATTGTCTTTCAGCAGCCATTAGTGTCCAAAGATTTTGAAGTAATTTTCATGCGTTTGTGTGTGTGTTTCTATATATATATATATATATATATATATGTGTGTGTGTGTGTGTGTGTGTGTGTGTGTGTTCTTGGGGTCTGAACACACTATAATAAGGTAAATATAGAGCCCAACCTCCCCTCAGTGCGTCTCTTTCTCTGCTCAGTGTGGTATTAGTGCAGCTGTCTCTCTCTGCTTGTGTTACTTTACTGTGATCCTTACAGCCTGGTTGCCAACCCGTGCAGCGACTGGTCAATGTGTAGGACTTTCCCTGTAGTCCAGCGACTGGTCAATGTGTAGGACTTTCCCTGTAGTCCAGCGACTGGTCGATGTGTAGGACTTTCCCTGTAGTCCAGCGACTGGTCAATGTGTAGGACTTTCCCTGTAGTCCAGCGACTGGTCGATGTGTAGGACTTTCCCTGTAGTCCAGCGACTGGTCAATGTGTAGGACTTTCCCTGTAGTCCAGCGACTGGTCGATGTGTAGCACTTTCCCTGTAGTCCAGCGACTGGTCAATGTGTAGGACTTTCCCTGTAGTCCAGCGACTGGTCGATGTGCAGGACTTTCCCTGTAGTGCAGCGACTGGTCGATGTGTAGCACTTTCCCTGTAGTCCAGCGACTGGTCAATGTGTAGGACTTTCCCTGTAGTCCAGCGACTGGTCGATGTGTAGCACTTTCCCTGTAGTCCAGCGACTGGTCAATGTGTAGGACTTTCCCTGTAGTCCAGCGACTGGTGGATGTGCAGGACTTTCCCTGTAGTCCAGCGACTGGTCGATGTGGAGGACTTTCCCTGTAGTCCAGCGACTGGTCGATGTGCAGGACTTTCCCTGTAGTCCAGCGACTGGTCGATGTGCAGGACTTTCCCTGTAGTCCAGCGACTGATAGATGTGCAGGACTTTCTCTGTAGTCCAGCGACTGGTCGATGTGTAGCACTTTCCCTGTAGTCCAGCGACTGGTCGATGTGTAGGATTTTCCCTGTAGTCCAGCGACTGGTCGATGTGCAGGACTTTCCTGTAGTCCAGCGACTGGTCGATGTGCAGGACTTTCCCTGTAGTCCAGCGACTGGTCGATGTGTAGCACTTTCCCTGTAGTCCAGCGACTGGTCGATGTGTAGGACTTTCCCTGTAGTCCAGCGACTGGTCGATGTGTAGGACTTTCCCTGTAGTCCAGCGACTGGTCGATGTGCAGGACTTTCCCTGTAGTCCAGCGACTGGTCGATGTGCAGGACTTTCCCTGTAGTCCAGCGACTGGTCGATGTGTAGGACTTTCCCTGTAGTCCAGCGACTGGTCGATGTGTAGGACTTTCCCTGTAGTCCCAGCGACTGGTCGATGTGTAGGACTTTCCCTGTAGTCCAGCGACTGGTCGATGTGTAGCACTTTCCCTGTAGTCCAGCGACTGGTCGATGAGTAGGACTTTCCCTGTAGTCCAGCGACTGGTCGATGTGCAGGACTTTCTCTGTAGTCCAGCGACTGGTCGATGTGCAGGACTTTCCCTGTAGTCCAGCGACTGGTCCATGTGTAGGATTTTCCCTGTAGTCCAGCGACTGGTCGATGTGTAGGACTTTCCCTGTAGTCCAGCGACTGGTCGATGTGTAGGATTTTCCCTGTAGTCCAGCGACTGGTCAATGTGTAGGACTTTCCCTGTAGTGCAGCGACTGGTCGATGTGCAGGACTTTCCCTGTAGTGCAGCGACTGGTCGATGTGTAGCACTTTCCCTGTAGTCCAGCGACTGGTCAATGTGTAGGACTTTCCCTGTAGTCCAGCGACTGGTCGATGTGTAGGACTTTCCCTGTAGTCCAGCGACTGGTCGATGTGTAGCACTTTCCCTGTAGTCCAGCGACTGGTCGATGTGTAGGACTTTCCCTGTAGTCCAGCGACTGGTCGATGTGTAGCACTTTCCCTGTAGTCCAGCGACTGGTCGATGTGTAGGATTTTCCCTGTAGTCCAGCGACTGGTCGATGTGTAGGACTTTCCCTGTAGTCCAGCGACTGGTCGATGTGTAGGACTTTCCCTGTAGTCCAGCGACTGGTCGATGAGTAGGACTTTCCCTGTAGTCCAGCGACTGGTCGATGTGCAGGACTTTCCCTGTAGTCCAGCGACTGGTCGATGTGCAGGACTTTCCCTGTAGTCCAGCGACTGGTCCATGTGTAGGATTTTCCCTGTAGTCCAGCGACTGGTCGATGTGTAGGACTTTCCCTGTAGTCCAGCGACTGGTCGATGTGTAGGACTTTCCCTGTAGTCCAGCGACTGGTCGATGTGTAGCACTTTCCCTGTAGTCCAGCGACTGGTCGATGTGTAGGACTTTCCCTGTAGTCCAGCGACTGGTCGATGTTTAGCACTTTCCCTGTAGTCCAGCGACTGGTCGATATGTAGCACTTTCCCTGTAGTCCAGCGACTGGTCGATGTGTAGGCACTTTCCCTGTAGTCCAGCGACTGGTCGATGTGTAGGACTTTCCCTGTAGTCCAGCGACTGGTCGATGTGTAGGACTTTCCCTGTAGTCCAGCGACTGGTCGATGTGTAGGATTTTCCCTGTAGTCCAGCGACTGGTCGATGTGTAGGACTTTCTCTGTAGTCCAGCGACTGGTCGATGTGCAGGACTTTCCCTGTAGTCCAGCGACTGGTCGATGTGTAGGACTTTCCCTGTAGTCCAGCGACTGGTCGATGTGTAGGACTTTCCCTGTAGTCCAGCGACTGGTGGATGTGCAGGACTTTCCCTGTAGTCCGGCGACTGGTCGATGTGCAGGACTTTCCCTGTAGTCCGGCGACTGGTCGATGTGCAGGACTTTCCCTGTAGTCCGGCGACTGGTCGGTGTGTAGGACTTTCCCAGTAGTCCGGCGACTGGTCGATGTGTAGCACTTTCCCTGTAGTCCGGCGACTGGTCGATGTGTAGGACTTTCCCTGTAGTCCAGCGACTGGTCGATGTGTAGGACTTTCCCTGTCGCTCCCGAACATAATAGAAAATAAATACACAAATACATTATCAAAGAAAGAAAAGATCAATCAGTTCATCTGGATACAATGTTGACTGACCGATACATTACATCCCTCAGAGTGGTGTAATGTATCTGTCAATAAACGTATCCAGATGAGCTGATTAATCTTTCTTTGATCTCTTGCCTGGATTACTGAGCATGTATCAGTACACAAATACATTGTGTCTGATTAATGTTCAGTTCTGCAGGTGCCTTTCTTTTTCTCTCTCTTTTTTTTGTGGCATTTTGTGCCTTTTATTGGATAGCGATAGTAGGGAGAGACAGGAAAGGCAGGGGAGAGAGGGGATGACATGCAGCAAAGAGCCCGGGCCGAATTCTAACCCAGGCCGCTGCGGTCAGGACTCAGCCTTATGTGGTACCACTCTACCAGGTGAGCCCCCTGGGGCGCCCCGCAGGTGCCTCCCTCCCTGCATCCAGCTGTTGTGTTTATTTGCAGTGTAACAGCTGCTGCTTTAAAGTGACCAATCAGATAAGAGAAGAGTAGTGGTACATAAACTGTCACAAACGTCAACATACGGCACATAATGTTTAGCTAGCATGGTGGAGGCCCCACGTGATAAGCGCCGTGAATGTGTTCAAGGCCAAGCTCGGTGATTGGAGCACACATCTAAACAACGGGAGGCCGACACCCTTTCCAAACCTGCGGAACATGTCACCGGGCATCGAAGGGCGTTTTCACATTAGGGACAATTGCTTCATACCATGCCTGAGTACGACTGCCCCCAACGCGCCGGTTAGCTTTCACATTAGTACCGTTGTTCTTACCCGAGTACTCTCGCATATCCACACATGAGACTGGCATGTGCCGCACACATACGCAGAGACAGGCAGCGTTGAGAAATGCCTTTGTAGCATAGCAGTCCACTTCCGTGTTTTGGTACGATTGTTTTCACACGTGATGCGAACCACACCAGAGTACACATGAACCACACCAGAGTACACATGAACCACACCAGAGTACACATGAACCACACCAGAGTACACATGAACCATACCTGAGTACACATTAGCTGTGCCGGAGTACACATGAACCATACCCGAGTACACATGAACCACACCAGAGTACACATGAACCACACCAGAGTACACATGAACCATACCGGAGTACACATGAACCACACGGAGTACACATGAACCATACCTGAGTACACATTAGCTGTGCCGGAGTACACATGAACCATACCCGAGTACACATGAACTGTACTCAAGCCCACCTTTTCCCATGACCGGGTACAGTACGCAGTGGGTCAAGTGTACTCGGATCTGGACCCGGGTCGAAAGTGTGAAAGTGCCTGAAGACAAGGATGCTTCTCGTCCTGAGCAGTGCTGTGCTTACCTGGACAAAAGCGGCCACAGCAGTCGGCATTTTGGTGAGTCGGACATCATGAAGACATTGCTGAATTCATCTCGAACCCGTGCCTGCCCATTGATATAGAACAGGTAGCAGCCAAATTCCAGCAAGTATTTGCTTTGCCAAGTGGCGTTGACATTGAGATGGTTATTTGCAGATGACACAGAGCTGAAAGCAGATCAGGGGACGGGGACTTCTGGAGACTTGTCAGCAGAGAGGAGTTTACGCTCCTGTCCACATGTGCACTACGAGGGCCTACTCTGGACCCACTTACATCTGAGAAATGGCGTTTTCACAGAGGAAAATAATCAAACCAAAGTACAGGAGCAACCTTATTGACAGACACCTCACAGACTGACTCAGACTGGCTATCTGTCGCTATGAGCCAAACTACCGAGCACTCACAGACAGTGTTCAGCTCTCCACCTTCACACTGATGTGACTAACATGACCGCAACAGCTTTTTTCCCCGGATTGTCCCTCCCTTTTTCTCCCCAGTTGTATTCGGCCAATTACCCCACTCTTCCAAGCCATCCCGGTCTCTGCTCCCCCCCTCTGCTGATCCGGGGAGGCTGCAGACTACCACTTGTCTCCTCCCATGCATGTGGAGTCACCAGCCGCTTCTTTTCACCTGACAGTGAGGAGTTTCACCAGGGGGGCGTAGTGCGTGGGAGGATCATTCTACCCCCCCCCCCCAACAGGCACCCCAACTGACCAGGGGAGGCACTAGTGCAGCAACCAGGACACATACCCACACCCCACTAAGCCGGAGGTAACATGTGGATTCGAACCGGCTATTACTGTCTTGCTAGCCAACGGAATAGACCGCTACGCCACCCGGACGCCCATGACTGTGACAGTTTTGACTCTGTCGGCTCTGTGATAAGTGATCATGATAATGATGATGATGATGCAGAAGATGGGACCTAGAACTGCCCTGAGCTTAACTGCACCCACCGACTGTTTTGGTAAATGTAGTAACTTGCATGAGCTTCAGGGGCTAAGTACCATCCTATACAGTACCGTGTATTTACCATCTTATACAGTACCGTGTATTTACCATCTTATACAGTACTGTGTATTTACCATCTTATACAGTACTGTGTATTTACCATTTTATACAGTACCGTGTATTTACCATCTTATACAGTACCGTGTATTTACCATCTTATACAGTACCGTGTGTGTACCATCTTATACAGTACTGTGTATTTACCATCTTATACAGTACCGTGTATTTACCATCTTATACAGTACTGTGTATTTACCATCTTATACAGTACCGTGTGGGTACCATCTTATACAGTACTGTGTATTTACCATCTTATACAGTGCCGTGTGTGTTCCATCCTATACAGTACCGTGTATTTACCATCTTAAACAGTACTGTGTATTTACCATCTTATACAGTACCGTGTATTTACCATCTTATACAGTACCGTGTATTTACCATCTTATACAGTACCGTGTATTTACCATCTTATACAGTACCGTGTATTTACCATCTTATACAGTACCGTGTGTGTACCATCTTATACAGTACTGTGTATTTACCATCTTATACAGTACCGTGTATTTACCATCTTATACAGTACTGTGTATTTACCATCTTATACAGTACCGTGTGTGTACCATCTTATACAGTACTGTGTATTTACCATCTTATACAGTGCCGTGTGTGTTCCATCCTATACAGTACCGTGTATTTACCATCTTAAACAGTACTGTGTATTTACCATCTTATACAGTGCCGTGTGTGTACCATCTTATACAGTACTGTGTATTTACCATCTTGTGTGTGTACCATGTGTGTATGTACCATCTTGTGTGTGTACCGTGTGTGTATGTACCATCTTGTGTGTGTACCGTGTGTGTATGTACCATCTTGTGTGTGTACCGTGTGTGTA
>NC_079225.1:47848118-47868118 GCF_029633865.1 Lampris incognitus
GGCGACCAGGCATCCTCTGTGGGCGAGGCTGAGGTCCACTCCGATGGAGAGCAGAGTACTGACACGGACGAGGAAGGTGTAGAGGGCTCCACCATGCTGGCAGAAAAAGGAAGCCCCATTCCACAGATCTCCTTTGAAGCCGACAAAAGCACAGGTGGTTTTCCCTGATGAACTGCATTGTTAAAGGTCCCAGGAAATGAAAAATGCCTTTCCATTCTTATGGCTTTTATCTGATGCTGATTTCCATCTTGTGTGAAAATGTCTTATCAATTTACCATTTCATCATCGTGCCCAAAACTGGACCATCTGACTCACTCATGAAGTGTTTCAACATGTCGAACACATCGACTTTTTCATATGGAATTAGTAAAAATTCATCTCTCTAAAATTAAAATAATCATTGATTGGGGCGTCCGGGTAGCATAGCGGTCTATTCCGTTGCCTACCAACACGGGGATCGCTGGTTCGAATCCCTGTGTTACCTCCGGCTTGGTCGATCGAGTGTCCCTACAGACACAATCGGCTGTGTCTGCGGGTGGGAAGCCATATGTGGGTATGTGTCCTGGTCACTGCTCTAGCGCCTCCTCTGGTCGGTCGAGGCGCCTGTTGAGGGGGGGAGGGGGAACTGGGGGGAATAGCGTGATACTCCCACGCGCTACGTCCCCCTGGCGAAACTCCTCACAGTCAGGTGAAAAGAAGCAGCTGGGAGGAGGCATGTGGTAGTCTGCAGCCCTCCCCGGATCGGCAGAGGGGGTGGAGCAGTGATCGGGACGGCTCAGAAGAGTGGAGTATTTGGCCAAGTACAATTGGGGAGAAAACAAACAAAACCAAAAAATAATAATAATAACAATCATTGATTATTGAATTTGACTTGGTGCATGATGAGAAAGGTTTCTGGTGTTTTATACCATTTCATTGGTTTGCTCTGTTCTGTGCTAGATAATTGATCATCGAGGGTTATTATATCAGATATTGTTAATTCTATTCAAATATTAAGGTTTTAAATGGTCTTTAGAGCTAACTAATACTTGGTTTGGATGGGGTTTTTTTTATATTGTCTTATATAGTTTACTTTCTGCATAACTTAACTGGTCGCTTTTCTTCTATTCTCTATTCTAATGTACTCCATCTCCCCTCTACCCCACACCACTGTTTGTACATCACCCTATCCTGCTGTCTAGGTGGTGTGGAGCCAGCATATGCTGACTCAGCCGAGGAGCTGTCCATGGCATCCATGAAAGTGCCTATCCTTATAGTCCCCAAGCAAGGGGGGGTCCCCTCCACAGGGATGGATTGCCCCCCATTTCCAGACATGAAGGGATCGTATCACATGACAGGCTCCCAGGCTGGAGGAGGGGGTCATACAGCCGACGACTCGCCAACTATCAAGCAGCGTCTAGCGTTGAGGCTGACTGAGAAGAAAGGCCAGGATTTGGACTCATGTGTTTCTCAGTCCGTGAACCTCCTCAGTCCCAACAGCAAAGGCAGCACTGACTCAGGCTACTTCTCCCGCTCTGAGAGCGCCGAGCAGCAGATTAGCCCACCCAACACCAATGTCAAGTCGTATGAGGAGATCATGTTTGGTCGCACGTGGTACTACAAACCCAGCTCCAGATCCAGACAGTCTATCACCGTGGGCATGGCCGGTGCCGTGGGCCCCGCAGACCCCAGTGGGCTGGCCAGTCTTAAGCAGTCAGGTGCTGTCCTTGACATGGGAAAGATAGCTGAGGATCATATCTTCTTCAGAGGGGAGGAAGGTGTTCCAGGAGATCCTAAGCAGTATCCCACAGGTCCCTGCCAAAGCAGTACGGGGCTTCTAGAGCCTCCTTCTGACTCTGGGCCCCTGATTAGGAGTAACTCCATGCCAACTTCCTCCCCAACCAACTTCAGTGTCCCCCCAGGGATTCGTGTTAGCCACTCCATTGATGAGATGATGACAGCCGATGATGTGTTTTATCCAGTTTATCGCCGACTAAGGAGGCAGGCTGCCTTTGAGCACTCGGCCCATGAAGCCCACGTGGGAGAGGCTGAGGCCTATGGTCATGTGCCCAAGAATGTGACCTCATCTGTGGGACTGAAGATGGGCGAGCGCAGCCCAGGAATCCCAGAGCATGTGGCCTACACTCCCTATGGTACTAAAGTTGGCATGTCAGAGATCGCAACAAGGAAGCGGCGGAAGGAGAAGAGTGTTGGGGATGAGGAGGACAGCCCAGGGCAGTGTGACAGCAGTTGCAGCGGTTCGGTGGAGATGATGGGGGACTATGATTGTAAACAGGGGAGCCTGGATGGATCAAGGGGCACTCCAACGGGGAAGGGATCCTTGTACAGCACCCACAGCCAGTCTGACAGCTTTGACACCTGCACCAGCATGTGTTCTGAGGATATGGCGCTGCTCCCAGACTCAGAGTGCAGGAAGGCGGCAGGGAACGTCATATCAGTCATCCAGCACACAAACTCCCTCAGCCGACCCAACTCATTCGAGAAATCTGAGTCCTTCGAGTTGCCAGGCTACCAGGCGTCCGACAAAGTCATCTCTAGCCAGTACTCCGAACAGTCAGACTCAGAGATCTTTGAGGACGCATTGAGCCCTGAGTCTGCCATGCTGAGAACAGAGAGTATGGAGCAGCAGCCACAAAGCGACAGTGATCTCGCCTCCCTCTCCTCATCCTCGGCTGCTGCCTCCCCTGGCCAGCCTTACCACATCTCCCATAAACTGGTGCGACAGCCCAACATCCAGGTACCCGAGATCAGGGTGACGGAGGAGCCGGACAAGCCCGAGAAAGAGAAGGAGGCTCAGATAGCCAAGGAGCCAGAGAAGCACCAGCAGCAGCAGCAGCAGCAGCAGCAGCAGCAGCATGTGATAGAGGAATTCCAACTGCCTCAGAGGAGTGATACCCTCTCCCAGATGCCATCAGAGAAACTCCCACCCAAGAAGAAGCGGCTGCGGCTGGCCGACATGGAGCACTCTTCTGGGGAGTCGAGCTTTGAGTCGACGTGCACCAGCTTATCCCGGAGCCCCAGCCAAGAGAGTAACCTGTCCCATTCCTCCTCTCTCTCCATGTCATTTGACCGAGAAGAGGGGCTCAAATCCGTCTCCCCCACCAAGCAGGTAAGCAGGCGTAGTAAAAATGAAATTTCTGTACTGTTCAGCCTTGACACTTAATCTGGTACAAAGGCATATGGGCAGGCCATAATGAAGCTCACAGCACAAGTACAATCAGGAAGACCTTCTTTTCCTTGCTCAATTTCCCCCCTTTGCTAAATGGATGTCTCCTGTTCTCCATTAAGCAATCCCCCCACTCTCACATGCTCTTACAACGGGTTAAAGGTGTCTGTTTGTCTTTCTATTTGAAACTGCCAAACATATGATCCCTGCTTGCTGTCATTTTGTAGTTATTTACCTGTCCACCATACCACCTCACCAACAACACCACGACGCCAAGGTCTACATTTATAGGAATTTATTCCCTGTATCCTAAAGCTTGTGGTGATAACCATTTTGGTTCTCTACATAATTATTTCAAATCAGGTTGTTCATTATTGAACTTGTTGCAGTGGATGAATCATGCCCATAAGTGCCTATTTTGGTATCCAGTCTGGTTTTAGTATAGTATTGGTACCATGGTATAGTACTGATACCATTGGTACCATTGTGTCAATGGGGAATGGGGACATTTTTTGAAATATAGGAAGTTACATTGGAGGTTTAAGGGAAACAAAATGATGATTTTTTTTTAATCAATGTGATTATTTCTGTGCGCTGACTGCTTTCATTTTTTTCTTTTTGAGACCCATCATTTTTATGCCCTTGTATTTCCACCTATTTCAATGTTCAAGATCACTCCATGCACATGGCTCTCTCAAAAGAGAGTACATTTAAGCAAAAGCAGTACTCAAGTGATGGACAATCATTGTTCAATATGGTACTTCAAAATCTTTGATATTTTTTCATCATCTTCAACATGACTCTTTGGAATAAGCTTCATTTGTAAAACAGTCATATGCTCATTGTTAACAAGGTGATTAAATCAGTTTCTGTTTTCTTCGCTTTTCTGTACCAGGAGGAGTCACAGGCCACTGGTGGCGGGGGTGGCAGTGGGGGAAGCAAGCAGTCTGAATTCCTAACAGTCCCTGGTAGTGGTCATTCCAGCCACCACCAGCAGAGGGAGATGAGGAGGTCTTCATCGGAGCAGGCCCCATGCGTCCTGCCCACCGAGTTCCCCGAGATGCGTAGCAAGTCGTTTGATTGCGGTAGCCTGTCGCCCAGCTCCAGACAGGGGGAGCTCTACTGCAGCGCCTCAGCCATGAAGGAGCGCCGGCGGGGCTACCTTGTCAGACAGGTAGCCAAGCATTTTGCCGCTATTACCATTACCTTTCCAAGATGCATTTGCATTATAAGAAAGGTAGGAAAGATACCAACTCCTCCAGACGTGGCAGCAGCGTTACAAAATATAGTTTCTCTCAAAGGAAATGGACTCTGGTTGTACATATTGATTTAGGGACAATACGAACTACCGGTCTAGAGAAGCTCAGCTATGTGATGTTAACAGGTCTGATATGTATTTTGGGACCAGCTTGAAAAGTTATAAATAGGATTTTAGATTTCAGTTGATGTGAAAATTAAAAAAAAGAAAAAAAACAGCCCAAAGAAGACAAGATAGGGTTTCAAAGATTAAACCAGCTCTTACCGCAGGGTTTTGAACAAACTGCTGGTGTAAGACTTGATTTTCATTAAGGCAGTTCAGTAATGGTAATGATGTTATCATGATAATAATCTTTATTCAGATGCATTTTTTATACACAGTGCTTTACAGAAACATTTATAGTGAGATACGCATGGGGTGTCCGGGTGGCGTAGCGGTCTATTCCTTTGCCTACCAACACGGGGATCGCCGGTTCAAATCCCTGTGTTACGTCCGGCTTGGTCGGGCATCCCTACAGACACAATTGGTCGTGTCAGCGGGTGGGAAGCCAGATGTGGGTATGTGTCCTGGTCGCTGCACTAGCGCCTCCTCTAGTCAGTCGGGGCGCCTGTTCAGGGGGGAGGGGGAACTGGGGGGAATAGCGTGATCCTCCCACGTGCTACGTCCCCCTGGTGAAACTCCTCACTGTCAGGTGAAAAGAAGCAGCTGGTGACTCCACATGTATGGGAGGAGGCATGTGGTGGTCTGCAGCCCTCCCTGGGTCAGCACGGGGTGGAGCAGAGACCGGGACGGTTCAGAAGAGTGGGGTAATTGGCCAAGTGCTATTGGGGAGACAAAAGGGGGTGGGGGGGTGGGGGATAATCTAGGTAAGAATATCAAAGAGAGTTGAATCAGTTCATCTGGACACAACATTTATTGGGAGTTCATCATCATCATCTAAGTGACCTCTTCAGTCTCAGCTGACTGCAGGTACCCCACCCTTATAAACAATACAGTGACTGCAGGTACCCCACCCTTATAAACAATACAGTGACTGCAGGTGTCCCCACCCTTATAAACAATACAGTGACTGCAGGTACCCCACCCTTATAAACAATACAGTGACTGCAGGTACCCCACCCTTATAAACAATACAGTGACTGCAGGTGTCCCCACCCTTATAAACAATACAGTGACTGCAGGTACCCCACCCTTATAAACAATACAGTGACTGCAGGTGTCCCCACCCTTATAAACAACACAGTGACTGCAGGTACCCCACCCTTATAAACAATACAGTGACTGCAGGTGTCCCCACCCTTATAAACAATACAGTGACTGCAGGTACCCCACCCTTATAAACAATACAGTGACTGCAGGTGTCCCCACCCTTATAAACAATACAGTGACTGCAGGTGTCCCCACCCTTATCAACAATACAGTGACTGCAGGTGTCCCCACCCTTATCAACAATACAGTGACTGCAGGTGTCCCCTCCCTTATAAACAATACAGTGACTGCAGGTACCCCCACCCTTATAAACAATACAGTGACTGCAGGTACCCCACCCTTATCAACAATACAGTGACTGCAGGTACCCCACCCTTATAAACAATACAGTGACTGCAGGTACCCCTCCCTTATAAACAATACAGTGACTGCAGGTGTCCCCACCCTTATAAACAATACAGTGACTGCAGGTACCCCACCCTTATAAACAATACAGTGACTGCAGGTACCCCACCCTTATAAACAATACAGTGACTGCAGGTATCCCCACCCTTATCAACAATACAGTGACTGCAGGTGTCCCCACCCTTATCAACAATACAGTGACTGCAGGTGTCCCACCCTTATCAACAATACAGTGACTGCAGGTGTCCCACCCTTATCAACAATACAGTGACTGCAGGTACCCCACCCTTATCAACAATACAGTGACTGCAGGTACCCCACCCTTATCAACAATACAGTGACTGCAGGTGTCCCCACCCTTATCAACAATACAGTGACTGCAGGTACCCCACCCTTATAAACAATACAGTGACTGCAGGTGTCCCACCCTTATCAACAATACAGTGGCTGCAGGTACCCCACCCTTATAAGCAATACAGTGACTGCAGGTGTCCCCACCCTTATCAACAATACAGTGACTGCAGGTGTCCCCACCCTTATCAACAATACAGTGACTGCAGGTACCCCACCCTTATCAACAATACAGTGACTGCAGGTACCCCACCCTTATCAACAATACAGTGACTGCAGGTGTCCCCACCCTTATCAACAATACAGTGACTGCAGGTGTCCCCACCCTTATCAACAATACAGTGACTGCAGGTACCCCACCCTTATCAACAATACAGTGACTGCAGGTACCCCACCCTTATAAACAATACAGTGACTGCAGGTACCCCACCCTTATCAACAATACAGTGACTGCAGGTGTCCCACCCTTATCAACAATACAGTGGCATAACGACTGAAACCAATGATCAGTTTCATATGCAAATTACCATGACCATTAATTAGAGTTTCAATGGTCATGTGTACTGTTCACAGAGGATTGGGGAATAGTTGCAATCACAGCATTGTAAGATGGTGACAGATGTACTCGTAACCCCCCAACCCCCCCCCCCGGTTCAGGGATGGCCGTTCCCTCTTCACATAGTTGGCCTCTTTGACTCCCAGTTCGAGCCAGTGTTCCTCCCTATCAATGTGCACATCCTCATCCCTGAAAGAGTGGCCACTGGCCTGTAGATGGTGCAGACTGTGTAGATGGTGTGGACTGTGGAGTCCTGGTCTGATGTATTAGCTCTCCTGTGTTGTGCCATCCTCTTGGCCAGCGTCTGTTTGGTTTCCCCGATGTACAAGTCACGGCAATCCTCCCAGCACTTAACAGGAAAAGATGGACTGAAAAATAAATGTAAACCCATGACTGGATTTACACATGGGGAGAGAAGACCATTACAGAACAGTACAGACCAGTACAGTGATGTGTGAGGGGCTTACACCCAGTGATAAACCTCAAAGCACATGAAGCCATAGCACCAATATTTGTCTGAACCATACTCAGAATCACAGGCTGGTAAATACTCTTAATTTATCATAATAACTTCAAATGGTGGGTTAGCTTCATGTCACAAATAAAAGTCAACAAATGGTGTTTAGATATGTGGACACTCCCACACACAAACACACTCACTCTGCAGGCCTAGTTTTTACTATATATTCTAGTAACGGTTGATTGATTGATTGACAGGCTTCGCTGAGTGTCTACCCAGAGGCTGTCACCCAAGAACCAGGGGGCACTGAGATGTCAATCAAACAGGAGAGTTTAGAACACGGGGTGTGGCCCGGCCCAACAGGACCAACCCATGGTGTAGCCGACGTGGCCAGAACCAAGAGAATCGGCAACAGCAGTGGTGGTGAGACATATTTGTTTTCTGAGAAATAAGAACAAACGGGAACAACAAGCCAAACAGCAAATGCCAAACTCAAAAATCGGAAACGGAAACGCTGAAGTAACATTTTACTTTATCCCTTTGATTTGACATTTGTTGGATTCCCTGTGGTACCTGAATTTCTCTTCTTCGGGCCTTAGAAATAGATCATGTTCGAGTGATACTTTTTTCGCTTATGCAAACACGGTATTAATTTGTATTTGCAATATCCTTTCGTAGTGTAATTCAGAAGTAAATATGGAAGAATGACGTATGACACAGTATAGCTGAAAGACGACCCGCCTGGCTACATCCAGGGGACTTGTCTCGTAGAGCCCAAGCTGCCTACACTACCATGCCAGTGGCAGCAACAGGGACGTGCTCTCGGGGGTGTAGCCCTTCACCATGGCAGTCTTAGCATCTATCGATACACAGAGCACCGACATTTGTTCACGCTATCCAATATCCAAGAAATACAGTCTGCAAGTTCTGTCCGAGTGTAGAATTTCCTTTTCCCCTACATGGACATCTGTCGTTCAGATTCAGCCTTTTTAATGAGATGCATCATGATCCAAACACAGCATCCAATACTGCATGGGTAGTGAATTAGCATATGATCCCTGTGGCAGTAACAAACTAGGAGATGTGTACTATATGGTAAAGCTGGACTATGGATGAAAAACCATATAAGGTTAACCATCAAGACTTTATTGATCCATAATAGGAAAAAATGCCCGCTGTAAATAAAAAGAAACAATATTTTCTAAGTAAATATGTCATGTTGTATTGTCTCCTATCCAGCTCTGGGCTCCCACCCCCACCAGCACCTCCTCCAGCACAGCATCAGTGAGGACAGCCTGCAGGAGGAGCGGCCATGTCAGAGGTGAGACTGTATTCCTGGTCACTGAGTCTACAGGGTTTCCTGATGATGTTAAACACCTACTTTTTATCTGTGACAAGACCAGAGAAAGAAGAAAGCGAGCACAAAAGAATGATGACTTGTGCTTTTAATCTGCTCATAATAAAGCAAATGATTATATATTTGCATATATTAAAGGGAAATGATCAGTGCTACTACAATATGTACTTGTATTACTGTTACTGAGGGAGATAATAATGATAATCACACTATTATTACTGCCAAGACTACAACTGTTTTTGCTACTAATGCAACCGGCGCAATGGCTGCTACATCTACAAAAACAAGCACCAAATAAACAAATGATAATTACAGTAAACCTTAAAACCTTTTCTGCCATATAGGTCCCAACAACATCGGCTGCAGGCCCAGAGCTCATCCTCTGAGGGAGAACATCCAGGTCAGGATGTCATGAATAAGGATGTGATTCAGCATTTCCAGAGTGGTCTGCCCCTGCTCTCCTTCCAGCAACCCGGCCTGTTCTGGAGCCAGGAGTCTGGTCAGCGACCTAGACAGCATCTGGCTTTCCAGACCCAACAGCTCCCGAAGCTCCAGATCCGAGCACCAGGCAGTCTGCCTACTCAGCCACCCCTCAGACCACCACACGCCCTGCACCAGATCCATGACCAGATAATGAATGAAAGCATGTCAGAAGGCTCCGGCACTCAGATTTACTCCACTTTCCCATCTCAAGCGTCTCCACATTCCCAACAACAATTTAGTTCTCTCTCCACTAAGCTTTCCATCTCTACCACCACCACCACCTCCACACTTCTCCAACAAATCCAGCCCATCTTTGCCACTCAGAACCTTGGTTCCCAGGCTTCTCTGCCTGGCATGCTGGTTCCTGTGCGGATCCAGACCCACGTGCCATCATTTGGGAGTGCTATGTACACCAGTGTTAGCCAGCTATTAGCTAGCCCTGGTGGTAGAGGGCAGGGAGCTGGCTCAGGAAGGCCAGGGAACAGTAGCAGCACATCCCCTCCTGTGGGTGTCAGTAGCACCAGCATGCCTTCCAGAGGGGTCGGAGGGGGTGTAGTTGGGTTGGGATTCAACCTGTCACAGATCCAGGGGCAGCCTGATGGAGCAGTGCTACGCTACCCACTCTGGAAGGCTCCGGAATCATTGCCAGGGCAACGGATGAACACAGGAATCCCATTGTCGCTGACCTCAGGGACCATTTCCACCACAGATGCCTCGGGGTCTGGAATTGGGGGCAGCAAGCGAATGCTCTCCCCCGCCAGCTCCCTGGAGCTTTTCATCGAAACTAAGCAGCAGAAACGCGTAAAGGAGGAGAGGATGTATGGTCAGATTGTCAAAGAGATGAGTGCCGTGGAGCTGAGCGGGGCCAGCAAAAGCAGCAGCAGGCTTGATAAGATGCAGGACAGGGGTCAGAGAACCTGTCTTAAGAGCAAAGACTCTGAGGACCAAACTGAGAGGATGACCTCCTCTCCGCCAGCAAGCGACTTCCCTGCAGCCACCAAAATCACTGTCCCAGTTCGTTCCTCAGCTCCCCATCTCCCAGATGTTCCTCCAGCTGAGAGCTTCACTCCACCTCTCCAGATTGTCACAGACCCCTCCCAGGTCGCTGATGGCCAGGAGTCACCAGAGGAGCTCGATATGGACGATTCACCCAAGCCAGGGTCTAGCCCCCAGTCCATGGTCTCCTCCAGCGACACAGCAGAAAACAATGATGCAATTCAACCCTCAGCAAATAACATCCCAGTCAGCATGTTAGTTCAGCTTGCTGCCAACCAGGGTGTCGGGTTATCTGGAGCAATGGGCAGGACTCTCCTATTGACGGATGTGGCTGATCTCCAGCAGCTTTTCCAGTTCCCAAGCTTGCGCACCACCACCGGCATCAGCTGGTGTTTCCTGAACTACACCAAGCCCAACAGCACCCAGGCTGCAGCACGAGCCTCCGTTTATGCCTCGTGGTGTGTGAGCTCGTACAACCCCAACCCTCTGAGCCTGAGTACAAAGGCTTCACTGGCCCTGTTGAGGTCCAAACAGAGGAGGAACACAGAGATGTATACCACGGCAGCCATGTCACCACCCAGCTCTGGGAAACTGGTTTCATCTGTGGCATGGAAGCTGAGGTTTGATCAGGTAGGTCTGAGAAATAGATGAAGATGTGAACAGAAGTGGAGGTGAACCACCATGAGCTTTGATAGGAGTGAGAGTAAATGAATATAAGTAGTCCTAGTTATAAGTTGATGTGAACAAGAAAATGTGAATCAATGTAAATGTGAAGACGTGATTGTGATTTGATGTTAACGCTCATCTTGTACAGTTGCTCCAGAGTTCACTTAGAAAAAAATGTTCAGATTTAAATCTAAGATTCTGTAAGATTTTTTCTTAAAATAATTTTAGTAATATACACATCTTTGTTCATTTTAATTCTTTTTTCTACTCATCTCATCCTCCTTTTCCCTCTCTGTTGTCCTTTTCTTCCTCTCTTCTTTTTTACTGCTCTTCTCTTCTCTCTCCAGCTGAAGCCAGAGCTGATGCCAGTAGATATCACTAAGCTAGGAAGGAAGATGAAGGGAGTGGTCTCACGGGATCGCTCCAAGGAGGAACAGGGCGAGAAGGAGGCCACAACCAAACAGCCTGCCTCCGAACCGACCCGCATCAAAATCTTTGAGGGCGGGTACGTGAAATAAAAACATCTGTTAGCCCTGGTTCTAGTTTTGCCATACAAAACAATATAGAGTATTAATTGCCTTCAAAAACTTTTGCCACCTCTCATCACACCAAAAACTAGACCCCCCTATGAGCAAGACCGATCATAGGGTCAATCTGATGAATTCCTATCAGAGTTTAGATTTTACCTCCCTCTCATTTAGAGTGACTACAAAAGATCAGGAATGGACAGTCCAATCATAGCTTTGTAAAATGATAAAAATAAGCTATGTAGATAAGATGTGATGCAGAAGAGCGTTATTGGGTAAAAAAAAAAAGAAGGTGGGTAGGAAGTGATTGTGTAGCACTTGTAGATGTTGATTGAATGGTTTTGGGCATTTAAGAGGTTTTTTTAAAGATCCAGTCCAATGATTTTAATTCATGTGTAATATTGATAGGACAGTCGTTTTTTCCACCTCAGAAGTATCGTGGGATTTGGGCGTCCGGGTATATTGTGGGCTATTCCGTCCCCTACCAACACAGGGATCGCCGGTTCGAATCTCCATGTTACCTCCAGCTTGGTCGGGCGTCCTTACAGACACAATTGGCCGTGTCTGCGGGTGGGAAGCCGGGTGTGGGTATGTGTCCTGGTTGCTGCACTAGCGCCTCCTCTGGTCGTTCGGGGGGGAATAGCGTGATCCTCCCACGCGCTACGTCCCCCTGGTGAAACTCCTCACTGTCAGGTGAAAAGAAGTGGCTGATGACTCCACATGTATCGGAGGAGACATGTAGTAGTCTGCAGCCCTCCCCGGATTGGCAGAGGGGGTGGAGCAGAGACCTGGATGGCTCGGAAGAGCGGGGTAATCAGCCAAGTACAAGTGGGGAGAAAAAGGAGGATCATGTGCTTTGTTCTGTGTTAGCACCCCCTCTCTGAACGCAGACAATTCTCAGCAGGTTGACGTCACGAGACTCTTGTTAATTGATAGCTAGCTAGCTCGCTAACTAGCATGATGTTACATGGCAACTCTTCAAAAACAAACCAATTGACAGACTGATGATGACAATTCATTGGCTGTCCAATCAAATCAGAAAATTAGATGATGTCATTTATTACTAGAAACAAACAGTTTAATGATGTCGACAACCAGGAGGAGAGTTTCTCAAGGGGTTTCAGTCACGGTTTCACGACAACAGCAGTTCTGGTATGTTGGCTCACTTTACAGTAATAAACCTGCTAACAAATGTGAGATTGGAAAACATGATTTCCATTGGACCAGAAAGGTAATTTATACAGTTAGACATGGTATGTTTATATTCAGAAGTTAGTGTTATTCATTCACTTTGCTCATTTAGATGCTCAGATATTTGGACTGGCGTCCGTCCAGTCGCAGGCCCGCTTCTCGGCCTCTCGGCTTCCACAAGTGTTCACTGATTCTTCTAAACTCACCATCACAATCTAGTCTTCTGTCACTGATTAAAATGAGACAAGCTGACACCTCACAATCTGTGAAACCTTTTTTGTATGGGAAATTCGTTTTGGTCATGTTTCTATGGACTAGCGCTACGGAGAACTCGCTGTTGATTTAACCTCTCCATCAACCGAGGAAGTAATGAAGGAAACAGTTTTTATCTTGATCAACACATTTTACCATTTTCAAACAGTTGTACATTTGCTGTTCGAGATGACAGATAACGTTTTCTGTGCAGTGATGAATTTCAGGACATAATCATGCAACTTGTCCAAGATTTACTCTTTCATTTTATTTGAAAGGTATATTTCAAGTAGTATTGTGTTTTTATGACACACTGGGGGAAGTCCATCAGAAGCAAGGGCTGTCCTTACAACCAGTGTGCTGAGGAGGAAATCCTCCGTATCTTTATTTTTCTTCTTCTGTAACATTTTGCAGCAGGCTTCGCTATGTGGATGGTAGGAAGCAGCAGGGTGTAATTTGGACGTTAGGAAGCAGCAGGCTTCACTGTGTGGACGGTAGGAAGCAGCAGGCTTCACTGTGTGGACGGTAGGAAGCAGCAGGCTTCACTGTGTGGATGGTAGGAAGCAGCAGGGTGTCATTTGGACGTTAGGAAGCAGCAGGCTTCACTGTGTGGACGGTACGCTGTTCCCCCTCCCCGACCAGGCGCCCCAACCGACCAGAGGAGGCGCTAGTGCAGTGATTAGGACACATACCCACATCTGGCTTCCCACCCGCAGACACGGCCAATTGTGTCTGTAGGGATGCCCAACCAAGCTGGAAGTAAGACAGGGATTCGAACCAGCGATCCCCATGTTGGTAGGCAACAGAATAGACCGCTGTGCTACCCGGACGCTTTCGTGTATTCTTTACAGCTCTACATTCTCTAGGTTTCTTGTCTTGGAGCTGTTTTCTGCATAACAGTCTGGTTAAGTTGGCACACCTGAAGCGTCTCTGTCCAGCCAGACTGAAGTAACGTCTGATGTTAGAAGACATCATGTGATCCCTGGCACATGTGAAAGCCATAATGTCTTTCATGACATCAGTGTTGATCAGAACGCACGAGTAAAGAAACGTGTCGTCCAACACTGGAAGTTGCGAAAATGCTCATTTTATTTTTCACGTTAAACTGGAAACACTGTAAACCTTCATGAGGGCAGATGAAACACTGTAAACCTTCATGAGAGCAGATGAAACACTGTAAACCTTCATGAGAGCAGATGAAACACTGTAAACCCTCATGAGAGCAGATGAAACACTGTAAACCTTCATGAGAGTAGATGAAACACTGTAAACCTTCATGAGAGTAGATGAAACACTGTAAACCCTCATGAGAGCAGATGAAACACTGTAAACCTTCATGAGAGCAGATGAAACACTGTAAACCTTCATGAGAGCAGATGAAACACTGTAAACCTTCATGAGAGCAGATGAAACACTGTAAACCTTCATGAGAGCAGATGAAACACTGTAAACCTTCATGAGAGCAGATGAAACACTGTAAACCTTCATGAGAGCAGATGAAACACTGTAAACCTTCATGAGAGCAGATGAAACACTGTAAACCTTCATGAGAGCAGATGAAACACTGTAAACCTTCATGAGAGCAGATGAAACACTGTAAACCCTCATGAGAGCAGATGAAACACTGTAAACCCTCATGAGAGCAGATGAAACATCGTAAACCTTCATGAGAGCAGATGAAACACTGTAAACCTTCATGAGGGCAGATGAAACAGTGTAAACCCTCATGAGAGCAGATGAAACACTGTAAACCTTCATGAGAGCAGATGAAACACTGTAAACCTTCATGAGAGCAGATGAAACACTGTAAACCCTCATGAGAGCAGATGAAACACTGTAAACCTTCATGAGAGCAGATGAAACATCGTAAACCTTCATGAGAGCAGATGAAACACTGTAAACCTTCATGAGAGCAGATGAAACAGTGTAAACCCTCATGAGAGCAGATGAAACACTGTAAACCTTCATGAGAGCAGATGAAACACTGTAAACCTTCATGAGAGCAGATGAAACACTGTAAACCTTCATGAGAGCAGATGAAACACTGTAAACCTTCATGAGAGCAGATGAAACACTGTAAACCTTCATGAGAGCAGATGAAACACTGTAAACCTTCATGAGAGCAGATGAAACACTGTAAACCTTCATGAGAGCAGAGTAAACACTGTAAACCTTCATCAGGGCAGATGAAACAGTGTAAACCCTCATGAGAGCAGAGTAAACACTGTAAACCTTCATGAGAGCAGATGAAACAGTGTAAACCCTCATGAGAGCAGATGAAACACCGTAAACCCTCATGAGAGCAGATGAAACACTGTAAACCTTCATGAGAGCAGATGAAACACTGTAAACCTTCATGAGAGCAGATGAAACACTAAACCTTCATGAGAGCAGAGTAAACACTGTAAACCCTCATGAGAGCAGATGAAACACTGTAAACCCTCATGAGAGCAGATGAAACAGTGTAAACCTTCATGAGAGCAGATGAAACACTGTAAACCCTTCATGAGAGCAGATGAAACACCGTAAACCCTCATGAGAGCAGATGAAACACCGTAAACCTTCATGAGGGCAGATGAAACACCGTAAACCTTCATGAGGGCAGATGGAACACCGTAAACCTTCATGAGAGCAGATGAAACACTGTAAACCTTCATGAGAGCAGAGTAAACACTGTAAACCCTCATGAGAGCAGATGAAACACTGTAAACCCTCATGAGAGCAGATGAAACACTGTAAACCTTCATGAGAGTAGATGAAACACTGTAAACCTTCATGAGAGTAGATGAAACACTGTAAACCCTCATGAGAGCAGATGAAACACTGTAAACCTTCATGAGAGCAGATGAAACACTGTAAACCTTCATGAGAGCAGATGAAACACTGTAAACCTTCATGAGAGCAGATGAAACACTGTAAACCTTCATGAGAGTAGATGAAACACTGTAAACCTTCATGAGAGCAGATGAAACACTGTAAACCTTCATGAGAGCAGATGAAACACTGTAAACCTTCATGAGAGCAGATGAAACACTGTAAACCTTCATGAGAGCAGATGAAACACTGTAAACCTTCATGAGAGCAGATGAAACACTGTAAACCCTCATGAGAGCAGATGAAACACTGTAAACCCTCATGAGAGCAGATGAAACATCGTAAACCTTCATGAGAGCAGATGAAACACTGTAAACCTTCATGAGGGCAGATGAAACAGTGTAAACCCTCATGAGAGCAGATGAAACACTGTAAACCTTCATGAGAGCAGATGAAACACTGTAAACCTTCATGAGAGCAGATGAAACACTGTAAACCCTCATGAGAGCAGATGAAACACTGTAAACCTTCATGAGAGCAGATGAAACATCGTAAACCTTCATGAGAGCAGATGAAACACTGTAAACCTTCATGAGAGCAGATGAAACAGTGTAAACCCTCATGAGAGCAGATGAAACACTGTAAACCTTCATGAGAGCAGATGAAACACTGTAAACCTTCATGAGAGCAGATGAAACACTGTAAACCTTCATGAGAGCAGATGAAACACTGTAAACCTTCATGAGAGCAGATGAAACACTGTAAACCTTCATGAGAGCAGATGAAACACTGTAAACCTTCATGAGAGCAGATGAAACACTGTAAACCTTCATGAGAGCAGAGTAAACACTGTAAACCTTCATCAGGGCAGATGAAACAGTGTAAACCCTCATGAGAGCAGAGTAAACACTGTAAACCTTCATGAGAGCAGATGAAACAGTGTAAACCCTCATGAGAGCAGATGAAACACCGTAAACCCTCATGAGAGCAGATGAAACACTGTAAACCTTCATGAGAGCAGATGAAACACTGTAAACCTTCATGAGAGCAGATGAAACACTGTAAACCTTCATGAGAGCAGATGAAACACTAAACCTTCATGAGAGCAGAGTAAACACTGTAAACCCTCATGAGAGCAGATGAAACACTGTAAACCCTCATGAGAGCAGATGAAACAGTGTAAACCTTCATGAGAGCAGATGAAACACTGTAAACCCTTCATGAGAGCAGATGAAACACCGTAAACCCTCATGAGAGCAGATGAAACACCGTAAACCTTCAGGAGGGCAGATGAAACACCGTAAACCTTCATGAGGGCAGATGGAACACCGTAAACCTTCATGAGAGCAGATGAAACACTGTAAACCTTCATGAGAGCAGAGTAAACACTGTAAACCCTCATGAGAGCAGATGAAACACTGTAAACCCTCATGAGAGCAGATGAAACACTGTAAACCTTCATGAGAGCAGATGAAACACTGTAAACCCTCATGAGAGCAGATGAAACACTGTAAACCCTCATGAGAGCAGATGAAACACTGTAAACCTTCATGAGAGCAGATGAAACACTGTAAACCTTCATGAGAGCAGATGAAACACTGTAAACCCTCATGAGAGCAGATGAAACACTGTAAACCCTCATGAGAGCAGATGAAACACTGTAAACCTTCATGAGAGCAGATGAAACACTGTAAACCTTCATGAGAGCAGATGAAACACTGTAAACCTTCATGAGAGCAGATGAAACACTGTAAACCCTCATGAGAGCAGATGAAACACTGTAAACCCTCATGAGAGCAGATGAAACACTGTAAACCTTCATGAGAGCAGATGAAACACTGTAAACCTTCATGAGAGCAGAGGAAACACTGTAAACCCTCATGAGAGCAGATGAAACACTGTAAACCCTCATGAGAGCAGATGAAACACTGTAAACCTTCATGAGAGCAGATGAAACACTGTAAACCCTCATGAGAGCAGATGAAACACTGTAAACCTTCATGAGAGCAGATGAAACACTGTAAACCCTCATGAGAGCAGATGAAACACTAAACCTTCATGAGAGCAGATGAAACACTAAACCTTCATGAGAGCAGATGAAACACTGTAAACCTTCATGAGAGCAGATGAAACACTGTAAACCTTCATGAGAGCAGATGAAACACTGTAAACCTTCATGAGAGCAGATGAAACACTGTAAACCCTCATGAGAGCAGATGAAACACTGTAAACCCTCATGAGAGCAGATGAACTGTGGAGTGCAGGCACAACATGATATTCTTCAGTGGTTAAAAGGCTTTTCCAGCTTTCTGTTTTATGGCCCAACAGGAAAGTTAATTGTCATTGTGTCTCACACACACACACACACACACACACACACACACACACACACACACACACACACACACACACACACATTTTAACTGAGCAGACAGTGAAGTCATTCCTTTTCATCCCAAGAAGAAAATTTAGAGTTAGAAAGAAAGTGGATAAAAGTGTAGAGGTCACACACACACACACAGAGACACACACATTCATATGTTCAAACACAAGATGCAAACAGATCCACACATAGACACACACAGCATGAACACAGACGTACACATACAAGCCAACTAACACACACACACACACACACACACACATAAAGAGGCAGGTACAGACACACACACATGTACATACACACAGTGGGACAACCACAGAGGACTCGACCCACTAGTCCCTGGCTAGTGGGTCGCAGCCTGTAGCCCGCGGTGCCGGAGACCCGGGTTCCCGTTACGGCTGCAGCAGTTTATTGCACCCTGTAGAGCCAGGGGTTGTAACAACATACACTGACACATGCGCACACAGATACACACGCGTGCACAATAACGCACACAGACACACACACACAGACACCTCCTCCTCCTCCTCCTCCTGAAGCAGCAGCAGCAGCGGGGGGGGGGGGGGGGGGGAACAGACGGGGCTGTGTCTCGTACAGTGTGTGACAGAAAGCCACGGAGTGCACATTTGGCAGGCAACACGAATGCATTACCAATTTTATTTTCCTCTGCCGTCTGAAATCTTTGCCGTTTTTGAAATGGAATCCGCGTTATGATCTTACCGTGTGCTGTCAGGAGGGAAAAAATCCCCAAAATCACAATCGTTATCATAATTCATTTTCATAAGCGGCCACAGCTGTGTAAACGTCTCGTCGCAGATTGAGAGTCAGAAGAATTTCCCTCCGTCCGCCCTGCGGTCAGCACGGGAGGAGGTGAAGTTCTCCTCCGACGGTTCGATGTGTCCTCGTATCCAGACTCCTCCACAGACCCTCAGAGTCTGCAGTCCACCCTCCTCGTATCCAGACTCCTCCACAGACCCTCAGAGTCCACAGTCCACCCGCCTCATATCCAGACTCCTCCACAGACCCTCAGAGTCCGCAGTCCACCCGCCTCGTATCCAGACTCCTCCACAGACCCTCAGACTCTGCAGTCCACCCGCCTCATATCCAGACTCCTCCACACACCCTCAGAGTCCACAGTCCACCCGCCTCATATCCAGACTCCTCCACACACCCTCAGAGTCCACAGTCCACCCGCCTCGTATCCAGACTCCTCCACAGACCCTCAGAGTCCACAGTCCACCCGCCTCGTATCCAGACTCCTCCACACACCCTAAGAGTCCACAGTCCACCCGCCTCGTATCCAGACTCCTCCACAGACCCTCAGACTCTGCAGTCCACCCGCCTCATATCCAGACTCCTCCACACACCCTCAGAGTCCACAGTCCACCCGCCTCGTATCCAGACTCCTCCACAGACCCTCAGAGTCCACAGTCCACCCGCCTCGTATCCAGACTCCTCCACACACCCTAAGAGTCCACAGTCCACCCGCCTCGTATCCAGACTCCTCCACAGACCCTCAGACTCTGCAGTCCACCCGCCTCGTATCCAGACTCCTCCACAGACCCTCAGAGTCCACAGTCCACCCGCCTCGTATCCAGACTCCTCCACAGACCCTCAGAGTCCACAGTCCACCCGCCTCGTATCCAGACTCCTCCACACACCCTAAGAGTCCACAGTCCACCCGCCTCGTATCCAGACTCCTCCACAGACCCTCAGACTCTGCAGTCCACCCGCCTCGTATCCAGACTCCTCCACAGACCCTCAGACTCTGCAGTCCACCCGCCTCATATCCAGACTCCTCCACACACCCTCAGACTCTGCAGTCCACCCTCCTCGTATCCAGACTCCTCCACAGACCCTCAGACTCTGCAGTCCACCCGCCTCGTATCCAGACTCCTCCACAGACCCTCAGAGTCCACAGTCCAC
>NC_079225.1:47873118-47893118 GCF_029633865.1 Lampris incognitus
CACACACACACACACACACACACACACACACACACACACACACACACACACACACCTAGTGGGTCCGGGAGAGACAGAGAGCCCAGTCAGTCGCCCCTTGACACATAAACAGTTGTGGCTTATAAAGAATTGTTGTATATGTGACGCTAAGTGGAAAAGTAGCTCTGTGTTAGCAGATCTGATTTCCTCTGCTAGATGTCAGATAAATAGTCCTCATCAGCCTCGGAGAGAGCGCTACCGGTCCTGCACATGGCATCTGGAAGAAGTCAGCAGAACGGGGAGGAGGATACGAGAGGAGTGGGAATGACGGGAAGCAGAGATAGAGGAATGGGGAGGGGAGTAAAGGAGACCAGAACACACCGGGACCGATGATGTAGTGTGTAAATGTTTTAAAAAGATGGGCAAACTGTGATATTCAGTCACTGATGGTCATGAGGCATCTTGGTGGTTCTCAATCAGGTCCTCAGGTAACACCAGTACTGCTGGTTTTCTCTCCTGCCAGGTAGTTTAAGATCCAGTCCAATGAAAGTCATGTTTTCTAATGTTGTATTTTTTAACGGGAGGATTGCCAATATACCCAAAATATCAGAACTGCCGCTGTAATGAAAATGTGACTAAAGCCCTTTGAGGAACGCTCCTCCTGGTCGACGACGTCGTCAAACCGTTTCAGAAAACCAATCAGCTTCTGGTAGTGAATGACATCAGCTAATACTCTGATTTGACTGGACACTCGAATTATCAACAGTCTGTCAGTTGGTCTGTTTTTGAATAGTTGCCTAGCAACGTCATGCTAGTTAGCATGCTAGCTAGCTATCAGTAAAGAGTCTTATGATGCCAACCTGCTGAGAATTGTCTGTGTTGAGAGGGGGGGGCGCTAACAGTTACAACAAACCACGTGATACTTCTGAAGATGAAGAAGTAACTCTCATTAATATTACACCGTAAAACCTGTGTGACCCTATTAAAACCACTGGACTGGGTCTTGGGGCCACAGTGGCTCGGGAGGCTCAGGAGGTAGAGCAGGTCGTCTGGTAACTGGAGGGTTGCCCGTTTGATCCTCGGCTCCTCCTCGCAATAATGCCGAGGTGTCCTTGAGCAAGACACCTAACCCCCAACTGCTCCAGATGAGCTGGTTGTCGCTGCTGACTGTGTGTGTGTGTGTGGGTGAATATGAGGCATTAATTAATCGTAAAGCCCTTTGAGTGACAGTTGCAGCTAGCAAGGCACTGTATAAATGCAATCTATTTACCATTTTATTTAAAAAAAAACTTCTTAGGTGCCCAAAAACCATTTGCTACACAATCATTTCCTACCCACATTTCTTTATTTTTATGCTCTTCTGCATCACATCTTAACTACACAGCTCATTTGCATAATTTTCCTAAGCTGTGAGTGGACCATAAGATGGTAAAAGTACTGCATTTTATATAGCGCTTTTGTAGCTGCGACCGCCACGCAAAGTGCTTTACAATTAATACCTCGTGTTCACCCACACACACTCATACATCGATGGTGGCTAGGGGTTCGGTGTCTTGCTCAGGGACACCTCGACATTTTTTGCCAAGAGAAGCTGAGGATTGAACCGGCACCCATCCACTTATCACCTGCCCTAACCCTGAGCAACTGCCGACCCCCCTTCCATTTGTTAGATGGGCCTGCCCTTTTGAAGCCACTCTCAATGAGACGGAGGTCAAATCTGAACTCTGAGAGGAATTTATCGAATTGACCCCAAGGTCAGTCTCACTCTTGAGGCTCGTTTCTGGTGTGTCGGGAGATGGCAGGAGTTGTTGTAGGTAGTTAATGCTCTGTATTGTCTTACATGGCAGAACTAGAACCAGGGACCAGAGCCCTAGAAAGAGAGCGTTGCGTCAATGAGGGGTCAGACCGCGAGAGGGTCGCGTGGTTCGTGTAGCCGCCGAATAGTTCCAAACGAAGCTTGGCGGCTCATTTAAATGAACTGCTTAGCCGCGATTTCTGGTAGCTACTAACCAATATTGTCAGATTTTTACATTTATATATAGATATAGATATATTCCAACGTGACACATATTCTATGCGCACTGTTTGGAACTATCCGGGACTCCCAGGATCCACCATTGCTGTTGGCCCATTGACGTCTACGGAGTTGACGTAACTCTCTCTTTCTAGGGCTCTGCCAGGGAGGTTTTAAACCTGGAAAATTCACCACCAGGTTAGAGTATGTCATTATAAGTCTTTTCTGTTTATGACTCACTTTATTTTAGAAGCAAAATAATTGAAAAACCGGATCCAAAACCCTTATTAACTTTCACCTGAGGTGAAAACTAAATGGATCTGGATGTGGTATGAACCCTGAAACTCTTTAAAGGTCTACTGCCACCAAACATGAATAAAACAAAACAAATAGAGAAGATAAACAGAGTAAACAATAGTTATCTTCTCCTCTGTTCCTCTCAAACATCTCTTCTCTTATTTTGTGTACCCTCCTTTTTCTTCTTCTTCTGTATCCTCCAGACGGAGGAGAGGAGGGCATGAGGGCTGCTGGCAAGGTTCTGGGAGGTGTCATGGCGGAACACCAGTTCTCAGACGCAGACGATTCAGACGGTGGCGAAGAAGATGGGGACGATGTGGATGAGGAGGAGGACGATGAAGATGACTATGACGGCGACTCCACCCCCAAGACACGCTCGCGCTCCACCAGCCCGCAGCCCTATGGGCTACCGTCGCTGTCAATCACAGCAGTGGCCGCCTCCCACCCGGTATCCATTGGCCAGCATCTTCACCCGTCTCACCATCCTGGCTCCGACATCCTTGGCAACAGCAACAAGCAGCAGCTGTTTGGCTACTTCCCCACCGTGCCGAGTATCCAGATCACACCGCAGGCCCCACCCAGCGAGCCAGTGGACAGTGATCGGTGTCAGGCGGAGTACCAACGTGCTCTGCAGGGGGCGCTGGGCAGCAGGCTGCTGGTTCCTCCGTCATCCTCCTCATCCATGGATGAAGATCTCGCTGTCCCCTCCCCAGACCTCTCCTCCCCCTCCTCCCCCCTCTCTCCCTCCTCCTCCCCGGCATCTCGCCGCTACCTCTCCCCGCGCCGGGAACTATCGCCCCGCAGCGGCCGCCTCTCGCCGAGGCGGGAGGTCTCACCGCTGCGCCACATCTCGCCCAAGAGAGACCTCAGGGCAACTGGTTACCGCCGAGATATCTCCCCCCGGAGGGAACTATCACCTCGGGGTCACCTCTCGCCGCTGTCCCCTCTCTCCAGGCCAACCTCACCGGCAGGGAGGGACTACAAGCGGGACCGCCACAGGGGCATGATCCGACCGCTGTCGCCCCGCCGCGGACTCCACCAACAGCACCACCACCAGAGGTAAGACTAGGATGCACTCCCTGTGTCCTGCGGGATTCGGTGTCGATGTGTTGAACACTGAAACTTCATCACAAACCAGAGAGCCTGCTGACGCTGCAGCATTGTGTCTGTGTTGCGTTGCAAATGCATTGCGATGCAGTCTGAGTGCTGGATGCACTGCATTGATCTTACTTTTATGTAATAGACGCATGTGTAAACTAAACCAAATGTTGTCCAAGCGGCAGTAACACTCATAACACATCAGGACAACAGGGTCAACACTCATAACACATCAGGACAACAGGATTAGGGTTAACACTCATAACACATCAGGACAACAGGGTCAACACTCATAACACATCAGGACAACAGGGTTAGGGTTAACACTCATAACACATCAGGACAACAGGGTTAGGGTTAACACTCATAACACATCAGGACAACAGGGTTAACACTCATAACACATCAGGACAACAGGGTTAGGGTTAACACTCATAACACATCAGGACAACAGGGTTAGGGTTAACATAACACATCAGGACAACAGGGTTAGGGTTAACATAACACATCAGTACAACAGGGTTAGGGTTAACATAACACATCAGGACAACAGGGTTAGGGTTAACATAACACATCAGGACAACAGGGTTAGGGTTAACATAACACATCAGGACAACAGGGTTAGGGTTAACATAACACATCAGGACAACAGGGTTAGGGTTAACACTCATAACACATCAGGACAACAGGGTCAGGGTTAACATAACACATCAGTACAACAGGGTTAGGGTTAACACTCATAACACATCAGGACAACAGGGTTAGGGTTAACATAACACATCAGTACAACAGGGTTAGGGTTAACATAACACATCAGTACAACAGGGTTAGGGTTAACATAACACATCAGTACAACAGGGTTAGGGTTAACACTCATAACACATCAGGACAACAGGGTTAGGGTTAACATAACACATCAGTACAACAGGGTTAGGGTTAACATAACACATCAGGACAACAGGGTTAGGGTTAACATAACACATCAGTACAACAGGGTTAGGGTTAACATAACACATCAGGACAACAGGGTTAGGGTTAACATAACACATCAGGACAACAGGGTTAGGGTTAACATAACACATCAGGACAACAGGGTTAGGGTTAACATAACACATCAGGACAACAGGGTTAGGGTTAACATAACACATCAGGACAACAGGGTTAGGGTTAACATAACACATCAGTACAACAGGGTTAGGGTTAACATAACACATCAGTACAACAGGGTTAGGGTTAACATAACACATCAGGACAACAGGGTTAGGGTTAACATAACACATCAGTACAACAGGGTTAGGGTTAACATAACACATCAGTACAACAGGGTTAGGGTTAACACTCATAACACATCAGGACAACAGAGTTAGGGTTAACATAACACATCAGGACAACAGGGTTAGGGTTAACATAACACATCAGGACAACAGGGTTAGGGTTAACATAACACATCAGGACAACAGGGTTAGGGTTAACATAACACATCAGGACAACAGGGTTAGGGTTAACATAACACATCAGTACAACAGGGTTAGGGTTAACATAACACATCAGGACAACAGGGTTAGGGTTAACATAACACATCAGGACAACAGGGTTAGGGTTAACATAATACATCAGGACAACAGGGTTAGGGTTAACATAACACATCAGGACAACAGGGTTAGGGTTAACATAACACATCAGGACAACAGGGTTAGGGTTAACATAACACATCAGTACAACAGAGTTAGGGTTAACATAACACATCAGGACAACAGGGTTAGGGTTAACATAACACATCAGTACAACAGGGTTAGGGTTAACATAACACATCAGGACAACAGGGTTAGGGTTAACATAACACATCAGGACAACAGGGTTAGGGTTAACATAATACATCAGGACAACAGGGTTAGGGTTAACATAACACATCAGGACAACAGGGTTAGGGTTAACACTCATAACACATCAGGACAACAGGGTCAGGGTTAACATAACACATCAGTACAACAGGGTCAGGGTTAACATAACACATCAGTACAACAGGGTCAGGGTTAACATAACACATCAGTACAACAGGGTTAGGGTTAACATAACACATCAGGACAACAGGGTTAGGGTTAACATAACACATCAGGACAACAGGGTTAGGGTTAACATAACACATCAGTACAACAGGGTTAGGGTTAACATAACACATCAGGACAACAGGGTTAGGGTTAACATAACACATCAGGACAACAGGGTTAGGGTTAACATAACACATCAGTACAACAGGGTTAGGGTTAACATACACATCAGGACAACAGGGTTAGGGTTAACATAACACATCAGGACAACAGGGTTAGGGTTAACACTCATAACACATCAGGACAACAGGGTTAGGGTTAACATAACACATCAGGACAACAGGGTTAGGGTTAACATAACACATCAGGACAACAGAGTTAGGGTTAACATAACACATCAGGACAACAGGGTCAGGGTTAACATAACACATCAGGACAACAGGGTTAGGGTTAACATAACACATCAGGACAACAGGGTCAGGGTTAACATAACACATCAGGACAACAGGGTTAGGGTTAACATAACACATCAGGACAACAGAGTTAGGGTTAACATAACACATCAGGACAACAGGGTTAGGGTTAACATAACACATCAGGACAACAGGGTTAGGGTTAACATAACACATCAGGACAACAGAGTTAGGGTTAACATAACACATCAGGACAACAGGGTTAGGGTTAACATAACATCAGTACAACAGGGTCAGGGTTAACATAACACATCAGTACAACAGGGTTAGGGTTAACATAACACATCAGGACAACAGGGTCAGGGTTAACATAACACATCAGGACAACAGGGTTAGGGTTAACATAACATCAGTACAACAGGGTCAGGGTTAACATAACACATCAGGACAACAGGGTTAGGGTTAACATCAGGACAACAGGGTTAGGGTTAACATAACACATCAGGACAACAGGGTTAGGGTTAACATAACACATCAGTACAACAGGGTTAGGGTTAACATACACATCAGGACAACAGGGTTAGGGTTAACATAACACATCAGGACAACAGGGTTAGGGTTAACACTCATAACACATCAGGACAACAGGGTTAGGGTTAACATAACACATCAGGACAACAGGGTTAGGGTTAACATAACACATCAGGACAACAGGGTTAGGGTTAACACTCATAACACATCAGTACAACAGGGTTAGGGTTAACATAACACATCAGGACAACAGGGTTAGGGTTAACATAACACATCAGGACAACAGGGTTAGGGTTAACACTCATAACACATCAGTACAACAGGGTTAGGGTTAACATAACACATCAGTACAACAGGGTTAGGGTTAACATAACACATCAGGACAACAGGGTTAGGGTTAACATAACACATCAGGACAACAGGGTTAGGGTTAACATAACACATCAGTACAACAGGGTTAGGGTTAACATAACACATCAGGACAACAGGGTTAGGGTTAACATAACACATCAGTACAACAGGGTTAGGGTTAACATACACATCAGGACAACAGGGTTAGGGTTAACATAACACATCAGGACAACAGGGTTAGGGTTAACACTCATAACACATCAGGACAACAGGGTTAGGGTTAACATAACACATCAGGACAACAGGGTTAGGGTTAACATAACACATCAGGACAACAGGGTTAGGGTTAACATAACACATCAGTACAACAGGGTTAGGGTTAACATAACACATCAGGACAACAGGGTTAGGGTTAACATAACACATCAGGACAACAGGGTCAGGGTTAACATAACATCAGTACAACAGGGTCAGGGTTAACATAACACATCAGGACAACAGGGTTAGGGTTAACATAACACATCAGGACAACAGGGTTAGGGTTAACATAACACATCAGTACAACAGGGTTAGGGTTAACATAACACATCAGGACAACAGGGTTAGGGTTAACATAACACATCAGGACAACAGGGTTAGGGTTAACATAACACATCAGTACAACAGGGTTAGGGTTAACATACACATCAGGACAACAGGGTTAGGGTTAACATAACACATCAGGACAACAGGGTTAGGGTTAACACTCATAACACATCAGGACAACAGGGTTAGGGTTAACATAACACATCAGGACAACAGGGTTAGGGTTAACATAACACATCAGGACAACAGGGTTAGGGTTAACACTCATAACACATCAGTACAACAGGGTTAGGGTTAACATAACACATCAGGACAACAGGGTTAGGGTTAACATAACACATCAGGACAACAGGGTTAGGGTTAACACTCATAACACATCAGTACAACAGGGTTAGGGTTAACATAACACATCAGTACAACAGGGTTAGGGTTAACATAACACATCAGGACAACAGGGTTAGGGTTAACATAACACATCAGGACAACAGGGTTAGGGTTAACATAACACATCAGTACAACAGGGTTAGGGTTAACATAACACATCAGGACAACAGGGTTAGGGTTAACATAACACATCAGTACAACAGGGTTAGGGTTAACATACACATCAGGACAACAGGGTTAGGGTTAACATAACACATCAGGACAACAGGGTTAGGGTTAACACTCATAACACATCAGGACAACAGGGTTAGGGTTAACATAACACATCAGGACAACAGGGTTAGGGTTAACATAACACATCAGGACAACAGGGTTAGGGTTAACATAACACATCAGTACAACAGGGTTAGGGTTAACATAACACATCAGGACAACAGGGTTAGGGTTAACATAACACATCAGGACAACAGGGTTAGGGTTAACACTCATAACACATCAGGACAACAGGGTTAGGGTTAACATAACACATCAGGACAACAGGGTCAGGGTTAACATAACACATCAGGACAACAGGGTTAGGGTTAACATAACACATCAGTACAACAGGGTTAGGGTTAACATAACACATCAAGACAACAGGGTTAGGGTTAACATAACACATCAGGACAACAGGGTTAGGGTTAACATAACACATCAGGACAACAGGGTTAGGGTTAACACTCATAACACATCAGGACAACAGGGTCAGGGTTAACATAACACATCAGGACAACAGGGTTAGGGTTAACACTCATAACACATCAGGACAACAGGGTTAGGGTTAACATAACACATCAGGACAACAGGGTTAGGGTTAACATAACACATCAGGACAACAGGGTTAGGGTTAACATAACACATCAGGACAACAGGGTTAGGGTTAACATAACACATCAGGACAACAGGGTTAGGGTTAACATAACACATCAGGACAACAGGGTTAGGGTTAACATAACACATCAGGACAACAGGGTTAGGGTTAACATAACACATCAGGACAACAGGGTCAGGGTTAACATAACACATCAATAGTTATCTAACAGAGTAATTTTGTCATATTGTCATAAACATGATACATAAGTCATCATTTATAGATCCGCCCAAATAATTTAAATGTCAACATGAATCTAATCCTCTCCAAAGTCACACAAATGGAGGAAAACTAGTTAAATGCAGGTGTGTGATATGTGAGGAGGTGTTGTGTAAAGACAGTTACTACATCACCATCCATGCGGAGGTGCCGGTGAACCTCCGGCTGCACTGCAGCGTGTTGCTGGAAGGACAACGGCCGCAGCAGCGGTGCTGACGGGAGATCTTAGTCCTGGTTCTACGTCCTTTAGGTTTAGTTTCCAACATTTTTCCAGAAGTGGACTAGTCCGGTTCAGACCGGAGCGTTGTGTTGGATGTGTTTAGAAGGAAGGTGGTTTAAACAGGCCTTAGCAGGTTCCAGTTAAGTCACTTCCTGCTTGACGTCTCCTTGTTCTCTGCTCCAAGTCACCAGGCGGCCATCCAGCAAGGAGGCACGTGGAGCCTGAGACCGGGCCAGCCGGCCTGCCCGCTGACCCACCGAGAGGGAGGCCCGCTGGGACAAGGAAGAGGCAGCAGCGGAGCAGAGATGGAAACGGTAAAGGTCATCAACTCTTTTCTTTTCTCCTCCTCTCCTCTCTTCTAAAGCTACACCCAGATCTTTGTCCAGCGCAGCAAACTCCTCCCGTTTACACTGCAGAACCACCTCCCGGTCCTGCCTGACGGTTCTGTTCTGCTCTATCCTGCTGCAGCCTGCTCGACTCCCCACTACGTTGCTGTGCTTTATTCTGTTTGTCTACTGTAACTTACTGTACGCACCTCCATTTTACTCCTCTCCTGAAGGATGGAGTAAAAAGAAACTGTAACTTCCTTCTGTTGCTGTTTGATTAAGCCGCTCCGACGATACGGTGAACTTAATATCCGTACCATACACCGGACCTGAACCGACAAGGCTGGAGAGAGAGGCAGAGCGAGAGGGGGAAGAAAGGTCTGAGAGAGGGGGAAGAACTGAAGGAATTGGGAGATTGACAGATAGAAAGAGAGAGAGAGAGAAAAGACAAAGCTAAGAAGACACTAATGAAAACGAGTTTGAGGAGGAGAGGGAAGGATGAGAGAGGTGAGAGAACTCAGAGAATAATGGAGTATGTGAGTGAGAGAGAGATGGACAGAGTGAGGGAGGGAGAGACGGGGGGGGGCAGAGGGGGGGAGAGATGATTGAAGGGAGTACTGTTGTGTTAGCTCCGGTGGTAATGGGATCTTGACTGGCGGGTTCGTGGCTCATAATGCGGCTGTTTTTCTTCTTAAGAAGTCTTCTCTAAAGTCTGGGTTTCCTGTTGGCCTCATTCAGAGAGCCGTGGTTCTCAAACTGAGACCGCATACCAGCGGTGGGACGCAGAGCGCCCCTCGCTGGTCGGCTGATGGAAGTGAGTTGTACATTCTGCGAAGCCTCATCATATTACAGCAGACGGTGTTTGGACATGTGGAACTTCTGCTTCCCTCAACCAGCACAGTCCTGCTGTAGTAGTGTTGTCAAGACGACAGCTGGTAGTCTGTTGGAGGTGTGTGTCTGTGTGTGTCTGTGTGTGTTTCAGTCTGTACTGATCAGCAGCCCCTACTGATGCTTACAAGTCAAAGCACACTTCATGGAATCTAAATAGTCTGCATTAACCCACTGAGCTCAGACCAGCTCCCACTGCTACCGTCACTCAACTGTCACTTTAAAAAAAAGTGTTCTGATTGGTTGGTGACTCCCGCCTAGTCCCACCTCCCCACACTAATCTGCCCCCCCCCTCCTTTGCTTTCTACAGGAATCCAGGATGGGCTCCCCGTTGACAGGGGAACGGGAGCCGGGTGGTAACCACGGTAACCTGTCCAGCCCGCCTCACCAAGTCCTGTTCAGCCACCTCCCGCTCCACTCCCAGCTTCAGGTCCGCATTTCACACGTCACTTCATTTACGCCCTAACTACTCACGGCTGTTTGATCACTGTGAGCGATGAGACACAAAGTTAATTAAAATGATAATTACAATAATAATAACAACAACAATAAACCTGAATTGTATAGCACTTTTCAAAATCATAATGGAGTAAAACAAAAAAGGCATAGGCACTCATAAAATAAAGGTAATCGCTAATGACAGATGTAGATATGCAACAGATAAAATAGTAATAATGACAGTAATAAGAACCAGTAAACTACCACTTGGTACTACTTATACTACTAGTACTGTTGTTCAGGATAATTATAATAGTAAAAAACACCGTAATCTGTTTTTAAAAAGTTATAGAGTTGATTTATTTATGGTATATTTTCTATTTTATCTCTTTGATTTCCGCCACTTGACTAACAGGCCACTAAAACTTCCACATTTCAGGTGCGTTCCCCTTTCCCCATGATCCCCATCGGAGGGATACAGATGGTACACTCGATTCCCACATCCGTCACGTCTGGCCACACCCAGAGCACATCAGGCCACGCCCACAGCACCCGAGGACAATCTCCGCCAGCCCATCAGGGGGCGCTGCAGGCGTCCTCCCACCTGCCACCACAAAAGAGCATGTCAGAGGACTCCAACACCAGCGAAGCCTCCTCCTCTGACAGGGGAAAAGGAGCGGCGGAGAGAGCGAAGGAGTCATCGACGCCAACGCTGTCGTCCTCCCGCGGCTCTCCGCAGGATGCAGTGATGATGTCATTGGGAGCAGGTGGTGGCGGCGTTGGAGGGAAGGAGGAGCCGGAGGAGGGCATCCAAAGGTGCACCAAGGCCATCGCCTCGCTCTGCATTGACTCCAAGGAGCCCACCGAGGGAAGGAGGGGTGACAGAGGCGAGAGAGGGAAGAATGGAAGTAGAGATCCCTCTTCCTCCTCTTCTTCATCATCTCCACCCACAGCCACCTGCAGCACCTCCAATGACTCCCACCATCAGCATCGTTCCTCCCCGCTGGCTGCTACCTCGCCTCCTTCTGCCCCCCCACAGGGTCTCAATCCGGGGACTCAGCACTTTAGCCCCCAACCCTCTGTCCCTGACCCTCCTCACCCACCTCCCTCTTCCTCCTCCTTCTCACCTCACCCTGCCTCCACCCCTGGCCACAGAGTCGAGCCCATCCCCCCATCCGACACCTCCCAGTCCCACATCGCCAGCTGGCCGGCCTTGTACGCCCAGACCTCAGAGGAGAGAGAGAGGGAGACGAGACCGCCGGCAGAATGCACAAAGAGGAGTAAAGATGCTTCGTAGGGGCGCGACTTAAAGGAGGTGAAATGGTTTTTTCAGATTGAAAGGAGGAACTTATTTCAGCAGTGAGAGGAGAAGAAAAAGACTTTGCACACAAACACACACACAAACACATGTCATGGAAGCACCTACTTGTGTGTGCGCTCCATGTGTACATGGACATTTGTCCAGATGCTCAGTTGATATACGCACATCAACACACACACACACACACACAGACACACAGACACACACAGACACAGACACACACACAGACACACACACAGACACACACACATTCATGTACAAATAAACCTATCAGTTACCAACGTCAACAAAGACACAGTGCAGCTGCGTGTACGTGTAGTCCCGTCTGGGCCTGCTGGTCCGGTCCGGGCCTGCTGGTCCAGTCTAGGCCTGCTGGTCCACTCCGGGCCTGCTGGTCCGGTCCGGGCGGGCCTGCTGCTGGAGACAGCACAGAAATAAAATCTCTTTCTTATTTAAAGACTCAGTACGGATCTTCATACGGCCGTCTCACATGTACGGTTACTCGTACGAAGGCGGGAGTCTGAGCCGAGCCTGCTCAGAGGACCCGTGACCCACGGTACGACCCGGCGGACAGCAATGTGTGTGCCTTTGATTTACTTCTGTCTCTTTTTGTTTCTGCTTATATTGTTATAAGCGTACAAAGCAGGAAGGTAAATGTGTAAAATGAAATTGATAATCCCACCTCTTGCGTATTGGCTTTGTAAGAATATGCATCCCCCCCCCCTCCTCCTCCTCCTTTTAGTCTCAACAAGCGATGTGAAGTTATGGATATTACTATTACGTAAGGTTGCACTAAAACATATTTTTATATGAGTGAAATTTAAAAAATGGCTTTTTTTTGGTGTACAGCAGCGATTCTATAATACTATTTATTATTGTTACCATGTTTCATAAATTGTACATTTTTTCTTAAATGTTGTGGATGCCTTTTCTATGTCTAAAAGCATGGGTTTTGCTATTGCTTAAAGTAGGGTGAGGATATCTACACTGTAGTATGTTAGACCTAAAGTAGGGTGAGGATATCTACGGCTTTGTATGTTAGACCTATTTATATACGTCCAAGAAGAACCCACCTGCTTGGAGGCATATACATATATATATATACATATATATATATATATATAACATTATATAATATTATATATATATATATATAAATATAAATACACACACATAGAAGTAAGATTTACCAGAATATTTACCCAGCATATGAATATATATATGGAATCTATCTATCGATCTATCTATCTATCTATCTATCTATCTATCTATCTGCACTTAAAATGTAGAATGACATTCACATCACAGTATGGTAGTTTTGCTTGTACATTGTCTCTGCCGCTCTGCATTTGCCCGTCTCTGGTTGGGATTTTTTTTTACTTTGACCTTTTTTGTTCTTTTTTACATTTTTCAAAGCATTAGACTCGCTGTCAGCAGTAAGTGAATGAAGATGTCACGCGCCGTCAGTGCATTTTGAAATACATTACATTTGCACCCACCTCCTCCAACCCCAACACAGCTCCTTTTTTGTTGTCGTCATTTTCCCCTCGGTGTACTCCGGTCGTGGTTGAGACGAGCAGCGTTTTGTCTTTTTTTATCGGTCGCTCCACATTCTGAGACGTCACTTTGCTTGAAGTACAAAACTCCTGATCATTTATAGAGAATGGGGAACATTCCAGTACATGTAAATACCCAACACCCGTCAACACGCCTGTAATACATGTGTAAACGCACACACACACACACTCACACACACACACACACACACACACACACACACACACACATGCACAAACACATTTTTTGTGTATTGATGCAAATTGTGGCCGTGGCAATCACTCCGTTGAACATGTATTTTTCAATGGTTTGTTGTTCTGACACATATCTAAACACAAAAAACAGTGAGAAATGCACCTTAAGTTTGTTATGACCTCAAATGTGGCACTGTGCTGCCTAGGTCAGTTTTTTTGCAGCTTCTGGCTAGCAGGAACTCTGCAAGCTTCAGTTGAGAAGGGGGGCGGGGCTTATTTGAAAGGAGCTTAACCCTGGACTGGAAAACTGTCAATCAAAAAGTTTTAGAAAACTGTTGTTGTGGCATTATCAGCTTCTGCAGCATATTTTGGCCCTTCTGAACCTGTACTCCTAAATATCCATTTTGTAGCTAAGCAATAGTTCGCCAAAACTCCGTTTCATCAGCGGAGGGTTTATTCGTTGCTAGGCAACAACAACATACTGAAAAATCCCTATTGGTAAAAATAGGGGAGTGTTGGGGCGGGGCGACAGGAACAGCAATGACAACATTTTTTTGATGGACAGCTCTGGATCCAGCCAGGCAGGGCGCTCTGCAAGCCTGTATCTGTATTCTGTATCGTGTGTACTCAAGCAGTATATCCTCTTCTTACCACTTTATTTCTTTTTCGATCCTCTCTCTCTTATGTACACTTATCACCATGGCAATGATCTTGTCTTTTAAAGAAAAACATTCTATCATTCTCTCTCTTTCTGTCTCTCTCTCTCTCTCTCTCTCTCTCAAGGTATCAAAGCACAAGTCATTGTAAAAAATAATGACAATTTAAATAAAAAACTGACGAAAAAAAATGGTTAATGTGCATAGAAAAAGGGTAACTTTTGTGATGGTGTTGTGTGGAATTAATACAAATATCATGTACGACCCCAGTTTCAATGAGGAATCGCAGTAGAAGTGGAAAAACATGGATTGTTGTTTTCAGTAAATAAATATGACTATAATTGTTGGTGATTCTTGTGATTTGTGTGGGGGTGTATGACAGAAATAATCAAGTAGAGAGGAAGTGATGATGAGGGGGAACGGGTCTGAATTCAGGCCTAGAGATTGACAGCGTCCAATAGACAATCTGACTTCTCCACATTAGACAATAATGGAATTTTATGTTATTCTTTGTAATCATTTTATGTAGTTTTTCTTCTAGAAGGTATGTCTATAGGCCCAGCCATTACTACTGTAGTTTAGGACATACAGGACATTGTATATTTGAGCCGCATTTCACTGTCTTAGCCTGGATTAAAAAACAGATCGATGAGATGTCTTTCGCAATAATCTTGAAACAACACCACCTAATGTCGATATTAATGTTCTTTTACTTGACAAATTTTCTCAAATTGATTAAAAATGGACAAATTTGAATTTCCTGAGTTGATAAGTTTTCCACCTATTTGTTCCGACACGCAAAGCGGAGGTAAAAAGTGCATTCACGCTGTTTGGAAATGTCTCCAAAAATTGACCGGAGTCCACCTGTAGCTAAGGACACTGACGGGACAGGATTTTTCAATGGAAAACACCCGAATAAATAAGGATCCAACAGCTGAGTGCCCATTTCAGAGAAGAAGAACTCCCATAATGTCCAGGGAACTTTCCAACCGTGCTGAATAAAGAGACAGGAGTATTGGGGAGCATAGCTCAACGTAAGGGTATAGAAATTGGCTAAAGGTTGGGGAGTTCCCCAGAACGCTGCCAGCTCCTTGGAAAAAAAATGCCCTGCTTTATGTTGCACTGATTGCTAATCTGGGACAAACAGAGTCAAACCTTGAACCTAAACTATCTATCTAGAACTAGCCGTCCCACCAAGCTGAGCAATAAGGAGGGCCTCGGTCAGAGAGGTGACCCGCACCTCAAGCATAAGAGCGTCATATGATGTCAGAAAAGCTCCTTCCAGATGTTTGTATGGAGGGGATCTGCATCCAGACTTTCTGATACTCTCCAAAACTGACATTAAGAAGGTTACGGCCATTTTCAACAGTGATTGGCCAAGTGTGTTTAGGTGTGGAAATGAGCAGGGCTTCAGGCAGTCTGCAAGCCCTGCTTTATTCACTCTTCACACAGCTATACCGCCATGTTGACTGCCCACCACTCACCATGAAGTGATCACAAATCCTTCCTGTTTATAATCCTGCTGCTTTATATGACGGTCAGTTTCTCAGCCCACCTTCAAGTTTAGTTAGTTCAGAAAAAATTATGAATGACTTGGACGAAACAACCTGTCCCAACACAGTTGGATGATGCTTCATATAAAACAAGTTTGATGGAGCCATGCGTAAACTTTTAAAGTTAGAAAACTGGAGCACTTGAGTTTAAATGGGAGCTCGTGATAGGAGGTAAGTCAGTAAGTTAAGTATTTTCATATAGCACCTTTCACAGACACAGGTCACAACGTGCTTCACAGTCAAATAAAATAAGGATAAACAACAGATAAAACACAGCAGAGGAAACCGGGATAAACAAGTTAAAACATAAAATACCACATGCAACCTCAATGCCTGTCTGAACAGATGGGTTTTTAACAGCTTTTTAAGAGTTCAGAGAGTCAACAGACCTCAGACTTATTGAGAGATTATTCCAAAGCTTAGGCACTGCCGACTGGAAATTATGATCTCCCCGAGTCTTAAAACATGTCCGAGGGACACGTAGAAGACCCTGGTTTGAGGACCTAAGAGTTCGGCTCGTGGTGTAGGGTTCTAGAAGGCCCGTGATGTAATCGCCAGTACAGAGAGGTTAAAATAGGTGTAATGTATGGCCATCTGTTAGGCTGTGTTAAAAGCCTAGCAGCAGCATTTTGGATGGTTGTAAATGATCCAAGGAGCACCTATTAAGGCAGGTAAAAAGAGAATGACAATAGACTAAACGTGCGGAGAGATAAAAGCATGTATCAGCATCTCCATTTCGGCCCTCGACTCAACAGACTTGAGTTTGGCAAGGTTTCTTAAGTGAAAGAAACATGATCAAGTCAGCATCCTAATATGAGCATCAAAACTCATGGATTGGTCAAAACTCACACCGTGACTACGCAGACTAGACCAAAAAGACAAGGATAAGGCACCAAGGTTCTGCCTGATCACTTGAGTTAAGGTTATCAGGAGCAATAATCAACACTTCAGGTTTATCTGCATTTAACTGCAGAAAATTATTTGCCATCCAGTTCCTACTTGTATTTAAATTGTTGTTCAGTGCTGAAAGTCTCTCGAGCTCATCCGATTTGAAGGAAAAATATAACTGGATGTCATCAGCGTAGAAATGGGGAAGCATGTATATGGAGAATAAAACAGGCCAAAAGACTGATCCTTGGGGGACACCACATGTTAAAGCAGCAGTATCTGACACAAATTCACCTACAGAGACTGACAGTCCTATCTGTGAGGTAGGAGAATCCCTCCAATGCAGTCTGAGAAATGCCCACCAGGTGCATTCGTCTATGGATTAGTATGCGGTGGCCAATAGTATCAAATGCTGCGTTAAGGTCCAATACACCCTGTGCAAATCCAGGTCTTGACCAAGTTGCTTTTCGACAACTTTTTCTAAAATTTTAGAAAATAAAGGAAGTTTAGAAATAGGCCTATATTTCTCTGGCAGGGAGGGGTCCAGGTTTGGTTTCTTCAACAAAGGTTGAACAATAGCCTGCTTAAAATAGCTGGGGACACGCCCTGATAAAATAAATCAGTTTAAAATATATTAACTAAACAGGGGCTGATGAGACTAAAAACCTGTAAGAACAGAGAGGTTGGTAGGACATCTAGTGGGCTTGAAGAGGGTTTTATTTTTCCTAACAAGGCTGTAATATCATCTATAGAAACAGGAAAAAAGGAATCCAGGATGGATGGGTTGGAGAAACCACTAGTGAGTGGACTGGACGAGGGTGGGATGTTTGCCCTAACATCTACAACCTTATCTATAAGATATTTAAGAAAGTTATTTCAATCGCTGTTGGAGGAAATTGGCAGCTGTGGAGTGCTGGAGATACCATATTGTCTACTGTATTAAACAGGACTTTGGGATTTCTCTTACTGGAAGACATATTAGAGAAACAAGAATATCGCTCAGCCTTCACCATGTCATTGAGGATACCCGTAAAGGTTTTGAGAGGCAACCTGTGTACTTCAACCTTTGTGGCTTTCCACAAGCACTCGGTCATCCAAAATTTGCACCTAAAACTCGGGATAGTTTCATTTATCCAAGGGGGTGAATTTTGTGGAGGGGATCTTTCTGGGATTGACAAGAGCCACTTTATCCATCATCAAGGAGCAGTGATTGTTAAAAGAGTGAACTAAAGTCTCCACATTGCCATTCATTACAACAATACTGCTGTCAAGCATCATAGAGAAAGGGACAGTAGTAGGCACATCTAACAACAAGGGGGTGCTAGTCAGCTTAATAGTGGAGGGAAAGTTTCCTGGTGGAGACTGGAAGTGACTGGGAGTGGATGAGGACATACAGCAAAAGATGGTCAAGGTGAGGGAGAATTACAGATTGTGTGAAATAAATGTTCGGTTAAAAGGTGTGAGCCGTGGTCATTTGGGTGGATGCTATCATGATGAAAGAAGGCTGGGCATTTCCAGAAGAGGGTACAATTATCCCAAATTGTGTGCTGTACAGGTTAACTGCAGTCATGTGGGGCAGCTAAGAGTGCAGGTCAGACGAGCCACACCGTGACTGAGTGGAGGGAATGGACCGGAGATAAAGACCGGTTTACTGTCGACCGTGAAGGAGTCAAGAAGTTTGCTGAAGTCGCGTTTCAGTATTTCAGAGGTTTGGGGAATGTCGTTGCAGCTGACATGGATGACAATATCCTGGGCGAGGGGGTGCTCGGCCAGGATGGCGGGAATTTTTTCCAGGATATCAGTCACCTTGGCACCTGGAAAGCAAAACGTCGCTGTAGATTTTTTCGTAACATTCCTCACAATTGCATCTCCAATAATGAGCATGGCTGGAGGGGGAGTGGTGAGTGGAGAAAGTTGCACCCGCGGACTATAGTCCACATGACAGCACCTGAAAGACTTTGACGACATGTGGCAAAAGATGTCGTGGTGTGATGAAATAAAAATCAAACTCTTCAGTGGCAAGGCAAGATGCTATGTCAGGTGAAAACCAGGTAACCTGCAGCACACCAAACACCCTCCCCACTCTGTCATGTGATGGTCGCTCCTGCTCCACCGGGGCTAGGTCGAGGAGCAGGGGCAAAGCCTTTCCCTTTAACGCCTGAGCCAGGTGGATGGCAGCTTCCTCGCTGCTCCATCCGCTGTGCAGTGCCGCTAATTGGACTTGCGAGAGATACGGCTCTAGCTGTGTCATGCCATTGTACTTGCGCAGCTTGGCTGGTGTTCTATGTGCAGCATCCCTGCCGGTCGGTAGGGGGCAGTTGGAGGCGGTGGGCAGCAGGCGCTCCCCTGTATTGCCCCTCCTGGCCTCTGTGGGGCAGTGGGGACGCAGTGCACTGGAGCCATCACAGTGGGCTGGAAAACTCCCATCTCTGGCAGGCTCCGTCGCTCGCCACGCCAGGTTTTCCAAGCGCCAATGAGTCTGCTCAATGTCCCTCTCCGGTCTCTGGATCTCCCGCTCCGGTCTCTGGATCTCCCGCTCCGGTCTCTGGATCTCCCGCTCCGGTCTCTGGATCTCTCTCTCCAGTGTCTTGATCTCCTGCTCCGGTCTCTGGATCTCCCGCTCCGGTCTCTGGATCTCCCGCTCCAGTCTCTGGATCTCCCGCTCCGTTCTCTGGATCTCCCTCTCCAGTCTCTGGATCGCCCGCTCCGTTCTCTGGATCTCCCACTCTGGTCTCTGGATCGGCCGCTCCGGTCTCTGGATCTCCCTCTCCGGTGTCTTGATCTCCCGCTCCGGTCTCTGGATCTCCCGCTCCGGTCTCTGGATCTCCCACTCCGGTCTCTGGATCGGCTGCTCCGGTCTCTGGATCTCCCGCTCCGGTCTCTGGATCGGCCGCTCCGGTCTCTGGATCTCCCTCTCCGGTGTCTTGATCTCCCACTCCGGTCTCTGGATCTCCCACTCCGGTCTCTGGATCGGCCGCTCCGTTCTTCAGCTCATCCCACTTCTGCCGCCAATGTGGGGACCAGCGTGGAAGGACTCCGGAGTGGAGACACAGAGGTTCCGTGTTAATGGCAGCTCCCGTGCCCCACACTCTGCACGACCTTGTGAGTGCTCGTTTATTTACACACCAAC
>NC_079225.1:47898118-47935618 GCF_029633865.1 Lampris incognitus
ATCACACAGTACCACACAGTACCACACAGTACAATACAGTACCACACAGTACAATACAATACCACACAGTACCACACAATACCACACAGTACCACACAGTACAATACAGTACCACACGGTACAATGCCACATTATACCACACAGTACCACACTATACCACACAGTACCACACTATACCACACAATATCACACAGTACCACACAGTACCACACAATACCACACAGTACCACACAGTACCACACAGTACCACACAATACCACACAGTGCCACACTATACCACACAGTACCACACAATACCACACAGTGCCACGCTATACCACACAATATCACACAGTACCACACAGTACCACACAATACCACACAGTACCACACAGTAGCACACAGTACCACACAGTACAATACAGTACCACACAGTACAATACAATACCACACAGTACCACACAGTACAATACAGTACCACACAGTACAATACAATACCACACAGTACCACACAGTACCACACAATACCACACAGTGCCACACAGTACAATACAGTACCACACAGTATAATACCACACTATACCACACAATGCCACACTATACCACACAGTACCACACAGTGCCACACTATACCACACAGTACCACACAGTACAATACAGTACCACACTATACCCCACAGTACCACACAGTACCACGCAATACCACACAGTACCACACAGTAGCACACAGTACAATACAGTACCACACAGTACAATACAGTACCACACAGTACCACACAGTGCCACACAGTACCACACAGTACCACACAGTACCACACAATACCACACAGTGCCACACAGTACAATACAGTACCACACAGTACCACACAGTACCACACGGTCCAATACAGTATGTGTGTGTGTGTGTGTGTGTGTGTGTGTGTGTGTGTGTGTGTGTGTGTGTGTGTGTGTGTGTGTGTGGAGTGTGTAGCTGTAGTGTGTGTCCAGTGTGCAGTGTGTCTTCATGTCTTCTGTGCAGGGTCAACACAACACAGATAAGGTGGGCAGCCAATGTGTGTCTATACGCACATGCCGCAGTTGGCAGTCTGTGTGTGTGTGTGTGTGTGTGTGTGTGTGTGTGTGTGTGTGTGTGTGTGTGTGTGTGTGTGTGTGTGTGTGTGTGTGTGTGTGTCATGGAGGCATCTGTTCATTGGAATAAACAACTTTCCATTTTTAGCTGCCAGGAAAAAAAGAAGGAATTAGCAAAAATCCTCTGGTCTCCCACAGTGTATGCACATGTGTGTGTGTGTGTGTGTGTGTGTGTGTGTGTGTGTGTGTGTGTGTGTGTGTGTGTGTGTGTGTGTGTGTGTGTGTGTGTGTGTGTGTGTGTGTGTCTTCAAATGGAAAGCTCCATCTGTATTTCTTTTTCTGTTGTACATGCCAAACCAAACAGTTACTTTCAATTGTATTGCTTTTTATCTGGTGAGCCGATATCTCACATTCACTAAACACAAAGATAAAAAGAAGGTGAAGAGAGGAGAGAGAGGGGGGGAGGGGGGGGGGAGAGGAGAGAGAGGGGGGGAGAGGAGAGAGAGGGGGGAGAGGAGAGAGAGGGGGGGAGAGGAGAGAGAGGGGGGGAGAGGAGAGAGAGGGGGGAGAGGAGATCGGATCAGATGAGGAGAGGGGGGAAATCTGGATCCGGTCCTCACCCTGAAGTCAGTGCTACAGCTACAGACTGCCCCCTGGTGACCTGACGTGGAACTGCACCCAGATAGAGCCGTGCGTTGTTTGGGGTGACACATTGCTTCCCTTTGCGACATAAAAAGCAAACAAGCCAGACTCCATCGCTGTCTTTAGCCAAACAACAACAACAACAATAAACAATCATAAACAAGCTCAACATCTGTAAAAGGACCAAACGCCGGCTCCAATGTAACAAATACATAAATGTATAATAAATGTATAAATATTTATAATTTATAATTTGATAATATGCATATTTATAATGCATATTTATAGATAAATGAATAAACAGAACTGAGATTGAGTTGTCGTGTCAGCAGCAGCGGACAGGGGGCCCGCGTCTTGCTGCAGGGGGCCTGCAGGGGGCCTGCGTCTTGCTGCAGGGGGCCCGGGTCTTGCTGCAGGGGGCCTGCAGGGGGCCTGCGTCTTGCCGCAGGCGGCCTGCAGAGGGCCTGCGTCTTGCTGCAGGGGGCCCGGGTCTTGCTGCAGGGGGCCTGCAGGGGGCCTGCGTCTTGCTGCAGGGGCCCGGGTCTTGCTGCAGGGGGCCCGGGTCTTGCTGCAGGGGGCCTGCAGGGGGCCTGCGTCTTGCTGCAGGGGCCCGGGTCTTGCTGCAGAGAGAGAGAGAGAGAGAGACAGACAGACAGACAGACAGACAGACAGACAGAAAGAGAGAGAGAGAGAGACAGACAGACAGACAGACAGAAAGAGAGAGAGAGACAGACAGACAGAAAGAGAGAGAGAGAGAGACAGACAGAAAGAGAGAGAGAGACAGACAGACAGACAGACAGACAGAAAGAGAGAGAGAGAGAGAGAGAGAGAGAGAGAGAGAGACCCCCAACAACCAAACCTGAAGGTCCACAAAACAAACGGACACAACAGGTGTGATTCCAAACCAGCTGAGAAAGATTTAAACTCAGTTCAGTGAACAGACGTGAGTAATACACTGAACCACAGCAACACACTTTCCCTCTACACACACACACACACACACACACACACACACACACACACACATACAGTAACCATTCACTCTCCTCACACACACACACACACTGTAACCATGCACTCTCATCATAGACACACACACACACAAACACACACACACACACTGTAACCATGCAATCTCATCATAGACACACACACACACACACACACACATTGTAACCATCCACTCCACACACACACACACACACACACACACACACTGTAACCACCTACTCTCCTCACACACACACACACACACACACACACACACACACACACACACACACACACACACACACACAGTAACCATGCAGTGTCATCATCATGATGACACTGCATGGTTACTGTGTGGAGCAGCAGCAGCAGCAGCAGCAGCAGCCCGATCAGCAGCCTGATCAGCAGCAGCAGCCTGATCAGCAGTCTGATCAGCAGCGTGATCAGCAGTCTGATCAGCAGCCTGATCAGCAGCCTGATCAGCAGCCTGATCAGCAGCCTGATCAGCAGCAGCAGCCTGATCAGCAGCCTGATCAGCAGTCTGATCAGCAGTCTGATCAGCAGCAGCAGCCTGATCAGCAGTCTGATCAGGCTGCTGATCAGGCTGCTGATCAGGCTGCTGCTGCTGATCAGGCTGCTGCTGATCAGGCTGCTGATCACGCTGCTGATCAGACTGCTGATCAGGCTGCTGATCAGGCTGCTGATCAGGCTGCTGCTGCTGATCAGCAGCGTGATCAGACTGCTGATCAGCAGCAGTCTGATCAGCAGCCTGATCAGCAGCCTGATCAGCAGCAGCAGCCTGATCAGCAGCCTGATCAGCAGCGTGATCAGCAGCCTGATCAGCAGCCTGATCAGCAGCGTGATCAGCAGCCTGATCAGCAGCAGCCTGATCAGCAGCCTGATCAGCAGCAGCAGCCTGATCAGCAGCCTGATCAGCAGCCTGATCAGCAGCCTGATCAGCAGCAGCAGCAGCTTTCATACACGAGCTGCAGCTCAGGCTGCTTTACACTCGAGCCCAAAACCTAACAAAAACACAATAAAGCCACTTTAAACGTTTTTAGAGGGGAAAAACTGTTATTTCAGAACCCACAATAAAAGTAAAATGTGTCTATTTGGGTCTATTTGGTCAGTGTGTGTGTGTGTGTGTGTGTGTGTGTGTGTGTGTGTGTGTCTATATGGACAGTTGTCTTTGAAGAGTCTCTGTGGGTGACTGACTCAACATCTGCATTGTATTCACACATACTATTGTGTGTATGTCATCCTTCATGCACGTCTATATGTTGCATGTGGTTGTGCGTGTGTGTGTGCGTGTGTGTGTGTGTGTGTGTGCGTGTGTGTGTGCGTGTGTGTGTGTGTTGGCGGGCGTGTCTGTGGTTAGTGATTCAGGTCTGTCTAACAACTACCAGATGAACGGGACTACAACAAGTTGTTTACTGACTGATGTTTGCTCGTTGTTTACCGGCATCTGCTTCTCTTGTTTGTGGCCTGATTTTAAAGACCACTTCTGCCCCTCCGCACGCACACACACACACACACACGCACGCACACACACACACACACACACACACACACACACACACACACACACACACACACACACACACACACATGCACACACGCGCACACCACAGGCAGCTGTGAGGTGGACCACATATATGCATACACATGCATGCATCCATACCAGAATCAGAACCATCTTTATTTGACCGTGTATATTTACACATAGCTGGACCTGGACTGCGGTTTAGTGGCTGTCAGTGTACTTACATAGAATAACAACACAACAGTCTTCAGGAATATATACATGGAATGACTCTACAGGTGAACCAGGCAGGCAGTAGAGCAGTGGTGCAGTGGTGCAGAGTGCAAAGCTGCTAGCATGAATATGTCCACAGCAGGTCACCTACATCAACAGGAGGTAGGGGGACATGACAGAACATGCATGTATACGTCCAATACACCGTATATAAAGGGAGCTGAGATGTATTACGACAGTGTCAAGTGTTCATCACAGTGACAGCCTGCAGAAAGAATCTTTTTATATCTGGTTGTTTTGGGGGTACAGTGCTCTGCAGCGCCTACCAGAGGGGAGGAGTGGGAACAGGTTGTGACCAGGGTGTGATGGGTCTGCAGTGATGTTTCCTGCCCATTTCCTCACTCCGGAGGTGTGTAAGTCCTGAATGGAGGGCAGCTTGGCACCAGTGGTTTTCTCTGCAGTCCGGACTGTCCGTGGTAGTCTGGCCCTGTCCTGTTTGGTGGCCGATCCAAACCAGACAGTGATGGATGTGCAGAGGACAGACTGGATTACTGCAGAGTAGAACTGGATCAGCAGCTTCTGAGGCAGGTTGAGCTTCCTGAGCTGATGGAGAAAGTACATCCTCTGCTGGGCCTTCTTGGTGTTTGTGTCTACGTTGAATGCTCAACTTAGATCCTGGGAGACTGTGGACCCCCAGAAACCTGAAGCTTTCCACAGCAGACACGGTACTGTTGAGTATTGGTGAGGGGGGGTGTTGGGGGGCTCCACCTGAAGTCCACTGTCATCTTCACTGTTTTGAGCGTGTTAAGCTCCACGTTAGTCACCATCCTGGATGAGGCCAGTGAATGTTGTGTCGTCTACAAACTTCAGGAGTTTAACAGATGGGTCTCTGAGATGCAGTCAATGTTGTAGAGGAAGAACAGCAGAGTGGGGAGCACACATCGCTCAGGGGCTCCAGTGCCGATTTTCCAGGTGCTGGATGTGATTTTCCCCAGCCTCACCTGCCGCCGCCTGTCTGTCAGGAAGTTTTTGATCCACTGACAGGTGGCAGCAGGTACAGTGAGCCGGGTGAGTTTGGAGTCGATGATATCTGGGACGATGGTGCTGACTCGGAGCAGAAGTCCACAAACAGGACCCTAGCGTATGTCCCTGGGGAGTCGAGGTCGAGTCGAGGGAATATGTAGTGCAGTCCCATGTTGACTGCATCATCCTCTGACCTGTTTGTCCAGTATACAAACTGCATGGGGTCCAGCAGGGGACCTGTGAAGTCCTTCAGGTGGGCCAACACCAGTCTCTCAGAGGATTTCATTACCACAAACGTCAGGGTGATGGACCTGTAGCCATGTAATCATGAGATACGGGGTTTCTTGGGGACCGGGATGATAGTGGAGCTTTTGAAGCAGGAGGGGACTTCACACGGCTGCAGGATCTGTTGAGGATCAGTGTGAAGATGGGGGCCAGCTGCTCAACACAGACTTTCAGACAGAAGGGAGATGTGCCATCGGGGCCATGTGCCTTCCTGATCTTCTGTCTCTGGAAGAGCTGACACACATCCTCTTCACAGATCCTGAGTGCAGGTGTGTGTGTGTGTATGGGGGGGCAGTGGGGGGCAGTGAGGAGCTGGCAGGGGGGGCAGTTGGATGTGACCGGAGGGGGTGAGGGGTGTGAGAGTGAGCTTATCAAACCTGCAGGAAGACACATTCAGGTCATCAGCCAGGATATGGCTCTCTGCAGTGTGGAGGGATGGTCTCCGGTAGTTGCTGATGTCCTGTGGGCCTCTCCACACTCGTCTCGCGATATCCGACAATCGAAGATCTCCGCCTACCAATCATCTGGGGATTTCTAAATGCAAGATAGTTGCTAGAACGGCGGCAAGAATGGCCGCTAACAGGCCTACGCCTACTGCTACACCCCTTACATTTTGTCAAGGACACGCCTGACCGGACACTATGCTCTCTCCCCACCCTTGAAACAAACTGGAGATGCAGCAAATCCCTCTGTAACGCGGAGAGAGCCTTCTAAAACACGGAGAATGGATGTCCCGAGTAGCGTTAGAGCATTTGATTCGGTTTTATCGAACGTGTGCTCAGTCCACAAGATTGGGGCAGTTAAGGATTTACAGCGGCTTTGTTTAAAACCTTTAACCCAGGACAAGAAAGACGGGTTTGCTTGTTTACCAGCTGGGTACGGGAAAAGCTTGGTCTATCAAGCCTGGCCGGCTGTCTGCGACTTGTTGTCCGCACAGGGACAGAACTCTATGCTGCTGGTCATACGCCCTCTGCTGTCGATGATGGAGGAGCAGGGGCAAAGCGAGGACATGGATGACCAGACCGCCGCCGGTGATTCCGCCCTTGTGTTTGGGCCTTGACAGATCCGGTATGGAGCCTTGACTGATCCGGTATGAGCTTGTCAAGCCGCATAATGAATTGGCAAAGTTTTACGTCAGATGGCCTTCCTGACACAATCGCTAACCCTATGGATGGGGGCACAGGTAACGCGCTGGATGCCATCCCAGTATTCATCAACTTGTGCCCATGCCTGTCGTCCTGTCTCTACCTCTGACCATGGTGTACAATATCTGGCTGAAGTCTGGTGGCGTTGGTGTGTCTGGCAATGGGAGCAGGGCAGAGCGGCATGGGAGCTCCTAGCCAGAGCCCTGCACATCAGCGGCATGGAGTACATGGTCGTGGGATTGAGTGGCAGCTGCTTTTAGCACACCCCCATGTGACTGAGGAGCCCTATTTAGGGACTACACTACTCACCCCAATTGGAGAGGGGCCTAGAAAAGGTGGCCAAAAAACTGCCCACTCAACCAACCACCTCCTGGGTGGTTGGCTACTTTGGAAAATCCTGATAACGTTTGGCTGTCTGAGTAAACTTGTGAACATTTTGTCACAGTTCCATGATGGGATGGTGGCATGGGTTGCCATAAGAGGACAGGAATCGGCACCCTTTAATGTATGGAACCGGAGTGAGGCAGGGGTGTTTGCTGGCACCAGTAACTCTTCAACATTTTCCTCCTATGTGTCACAAAGCTTTTTCATAAAGATCTGGAAGAAAGTAGTGGGATCACAATAGACTTTAGACTAGATGGAAACCTTTTCAACATTCAAAGGTTCCAGGCAACCACTAAGTTGTCAGCAGTGCAGGTCCTTGAGCTGCAGTATGCTGATGACTGCACTCTTGTAGCTCACACACTAGAAGACCTGCGAACCATCCTTGCCACAGTTGTGAATGCCTACAGCAGGCTGGGTCTATCAGTCAACACCACCAAGACTGAGGTGTTATGCCAATGGAAGTCCAGCCTCCCACCTATTATGCCTGTCTTCACCATAGAACATCAACCACTCTCAGTTGTTCCATCTTTCAAATACCTGGGCAGCATCCTTTCTGAGGGCCGCAACACTGATCACAAAATTCACAATAAAATCAAACAAGCCTCTGTAGCCTTCAGCAAACTCCAATGTAAGGTCTTCCAAAACAAACACCGCCACACCAAAATGGCCATTTACAAAGCCGTCTGCATCACAACTCTCCTACACAGCTGTGAAGCCTGGGTCCCGTACAGCCGCCACCTAAGGTTGCTGGAGCGGTTCCACATAAGGTGTCTGCAGCAACTCACGGGGATCACGTGGTGTGACCGTGTTCCCCATGCCGAGATTCTTGCTAGGACAAAATGCAAGAGCATAGAAGCCACAGTCACTGAACACCAACTGTGCTGGCTTGGGCATGGCATCAGGATACCTCAAGAATGCCTGCCACGTCAGTCCTGTATGGACAGCTTCATCTGGGCCGCCGGGCTGTAGGTGGTCAGAAGAGGCGATACAAAGACCAGCTAAAAACATCGCTGAAGAAGTGTTGTATCAACGCCTTGGGACTGGAGTAAGCTGTCATCAACCGTTCCAACTGGCAGATCTGCTGCAGAGGTATAGAACAGCTGGAAACGGAGAGGAATATGAAGAAAGCAACAGAGAATACTAAGGAGACACACAACCATGCCTGCCCTCACTAACTCAAGACTTCATACGCCCAACGTGCAATAAAACTTGTGGATCAGGAATTGGACTCTACAGTCATCAAAGAACAAACCGTTAACAAGAAGGGACGTCAGACTCGATGGACTACCAGCAAGCAAGCACTTGTGCCTTTGTGAGTCAACAAAAACTTGCCTGAATGTGGATGTGGCTAAATGTCTTTGCGTGTTTCTGTGTGATCTTTGAGTAAAACACACACACACACACACGCACACACACACACACACACACACACACACACACACACACACACACACACACACACACACACACACACACACACACACGTTTGTCCACCAAAGCATTGGTTGCTGAAACTCTCACTCTCTCATCACAAATGTGAGCACTAATTTGAGCAAAACAGCGACCACAGGCGTCTGGACTCGATTACAAACACAACTACTGACCTCTCCGCTGCCGGTCAGTGGAAACGGATGTTTGACTCATTCACTTTATAGGATGCGCATTCTGATTTTTACAGGGAGGAGCACAGATGGATAGGCAGATGAATGAATGGAGGACGAGAGGAAAAACGGGAGTGAAAAAGCGAACGTGGAAAAGGGGAGAGAAGTTTACCAGAGCTGCAGGGTGCGACTGCTTTCCTGGCTGGAGGGAGGGAGGGAGGGAGGGAGGGAGGGAGGGAGGGAGAAATGTGGGTGGTTTTATAACTCCAGCGATGCACGCTTGGGCATAGACTGTACTCCCTGTGTGTGTGTGTGTGTGCAAGTGCATTTGTGCAACTTTTGTGCTACTGTTCATGTTTGCATGACATTGCACACACGCGCATGCATGCATGCATGCGTGTGTGTGTGTGTGTGTGTGTGTGCGTTATTCTTAGTCGCGATTAGCGTCACCAGTCCCTAGCAACCCACGGCTGTTGTAGAAAGTCAAGCTGCGATGCAACATGTTGACCATCAGCACGTGTTATGGCCCTCCTCCAACTACACACTATACGTCAGAGTGTGTGCGTGTGCATATGTGTGTGTGTGTGGGGGGGGGGGTAGGAGTAGTAGTGTGCATGTTTGTCCTTATGTGTATGCATACCTGTTAGTATGTTTTTATACATTATTTATATTCTGGTCAGGGTGAATACCCGATTTTGATTGGCTGCAGGGTGTCCATCATTTCCTGATAATGGACACCTACTAAGTAGTTCCAATGAAACTGTTCACCGTTCTAAATTAACGCGCTGCCTATGAGTAATCATAGCAAGAGGGCCGCAGTCAAAGCCTCCCGACAGTACACATGACCTATCATTTGTTCATGAAACCTTGACAGTGTTTTGGGGACAATGACATGGCTGGATAGTTAGCTAGCCTGTTGTTAAACTTAAAGTTGAGCTTGACACCAAGATTTTATCGTGCAAATATACTTTTACTCTTATGTTTATTGTTTATATTTTACATTCTTTATTATCTTTTCTTTACATATAGTTTTATGCTCATTGTATTTTAAGCTTGTGCAGCACTTTGGTTCAACTGTGGCAGTTTTAAATGTGCTATATAGATAAACTTGACTTGACTAAACATACTGTAACAGACTGAGTGACATGTTAGTTTTTAACCGTTAGGTAACAAGCGTCACTGTGTTAAAAGATAGCATATCTTTGATTGGCAGAGTTAGGGAGGCTGTTTGTGTTGTTGTTCCATTTAGTTCTGGGAAGGGAAGTTGGATGATAAGCAGAAGCCAAGCGAGTTGGGAGTGCAGCGAGCAGGCATAAAGCAGCAAGGTTTTGTTGTTTTGGTGCTGGCTATGATCCACAGTAGCCTGTGTACTGTCACTAATAAAGTGCTGCCAAAACCAGCGGACGTCTCGTAGCCTTCTTACGGAGGGATGCTACAGTTGGTGTCAGAAGTAAAAAGCTTCGCCTACGTGGTTTTTCCATCGCCATTCGCCAACTTCTCCAAAACATGCCAGCAGGGGACTGCTGTGACTGTTCCATGGTGGCAAAAATGCTGCTGGGAGATTGTTCCAAAATCAAGCGGGAGGAGAAACTGACGAACGGGGACATTACAGAGCTGCCGCTGCTTGGAGAGCGGCAGAGCAGAGAAAGCAGGTAAGAGAAGTGACTGAGGGGCATCCGGGTAGCGTCGCGGTCTATTCCGTGGGTAGTGTAGCATAGTGGTCTATTCCGTGGGTAGCGTAGCGGTCTACTCCGTGGGTAGCGTAGTGGTCTATTCCGTGGGTAGCGTAGTGGTCTATTCCGTGGGTAGTGTAGCATAGTGGTCTATTCCGTGGGTAGCGTAGCGGTCTACTCCGTGGGTAGCGTAGCGGTCTATTCCGTGGGTAGCGTAGTGGTCTATTCCGTGGGTAGCGTAGCGGTCTACTCCGTGGGTAGCGTAGCGTAGTGGTCTATTCCGTGGGTAGCGTAGCGGTCTACTCCGTGGGTAGCGTAGCGGTCTATTCCGTGGGTAATGTAGCGGTCTGTTCCGTGGGTAGTGTAGCGGTCTATTCCGTGGGTAGCGTAGTGTAGCGGTCTATTCCGTGGGTAGCGTAGCGGTCTATTCCGTGGGTAGCGTAGTGTAGCGGTCTATTCCGTGGGTAGCGTAGCGTAGCGGTCTATTCCTTGGGTAGCGTAGCGTAGCGGTCTACTCCGTGGGTAGCGTAGTGTAGCGGTCTGTTCCGTGGGTAGTGTAGCGGTCTATTCCGTGGGTAGCGTAGTGGTCTACTCCGTGGGTAGCGTAGCGTAGCGGTCTACTCCGTGGGTAGCGTAGTGTAGCGGTCTGTTCCGTGGGTAGTGTAGCGGTCTATTCCGTGGGTAGCGTAGTGGTCTACTCCGTGGGTAGTGTAGCGGTCTACTCCGTGGGTAGTGTAGCGGTCTGTTCCGTGGGTAGCGTAGCGATCTGTTCCGTGGGTAGCGTAGTGGTCTATTCCGTGGGTAGTGTAGCGGTCTATTCCGTGGGTAGCGTAGTGGTCTATTCCGTGGGTAGTGTAGCGGTCTGTTCCGTGGGTAGTGTAGCGGTCTATTCCGTGGGTAGTGTAGTGGTCTGTTCCGTGGGTAGCGTAGTGGTCTATTCCGTGGGTAGTGTAGCGGTCTGTTCCGTGGGCAGCGTAGTGGTCTATTCCGTGGGTAGTGTAGCGGTCTGTTCCGTGGGTAGTGTAGCGGTCTATTCCGTGGGTAGCGTAGCGGTCTATTCCGTGGGTAGCGTAGTGGTCTACTCCGTGGGTAGCGTAGCGGTCTATTCCGTGGGTAGCGTAGCGGTCTACTCCGTGGGTAGCGTAGCGGTCTATTCCGTGGGTAGCGTAGTGGTCTATTCCGTGGGTAGCGTAGCGGTCTACTCCGTGGGTAGCGTAGCGTAGTGGTCTATTCCGTGGGTAGCGTAGCGGTCTACTCCGTGGGTAGCGTAGCGGTCTATTCCGTGGGTAATGTAGCGGTCTGTTCCGTGGGTAGTGTAGCGGTCTATTCCGTGGGTAGCGTAGTGTAGCGGTCTATTCCGTGGGTAGCGTAGCGGTCTATTCCGTGGGTAGCGTAGTGTAGCGGTCTATTCCGTGGGTAGCGTAGCGTAGCGGTCTATTCCTTGGGTAGCGTAGCGTAGCGGTCTACTCCGTGGGTAGCGTAGTGTAGCGGTCTGTTCCGTGGGTAGTGTAGCGGTCTATTCCGTGGGTAGCGTAGTGGTCTACTCCGTGGGTAGCGTAGCGTAGCGGTCTACTCCGTGGGTAGCGTAGTGTAGCGGTCTGTTCCGTGGGTAGTGTAGCGGTCTATTCCGTGGGTAGCGTAGTGGTCTACTCCGTGGGTAGTGTAGCGGTCTACTCCGTGGGTAGTGTAGCGGTCTGTTCCGTGGGTAGCGTAGCGATCTGTTCCGTGGGTAGCGTAGTGGTCTATTCCGTGGGTAGTGTAGCGGTCTATTCCGTGGGTAGCGTAGTGGTCTATTCCGTGGGTAGTGTAGCGGTCTGTTCCGTGGGTAGTGTAGCGGTCTATTCCGTGGGTAGTGTAGTGGTCTGTTCCGTGGGTAGCGTAGTGGTCTATTCCGTGGGTAGTGTAGCGGTCTGTTCCGTGGGCAGCGTAGTGGTCTATTCCGTGGGTAGTGTAGCGGTCTGTTCCGTGGGTAGTGTAGCGGTCTATTCCGTGGGTAGCGTAGCGGTCTATTCCGTGGGTAGCGTAGTGGTCTACTCCGTGGGTAGCGTAGTGGTCTATTCCGTGGGTAGCGTAGCATAGCAGTCTATTCTGTGGGTAGTGTAGCGGTCTATTCCGTGGGTAGTGTAGCGGTCTGTTCCGTGGGTAGTGTAGCGGTCTATTCCGTGGGTAGCGTAGCGTAGCGGTCTACTCCGTGGGTAGCGTAGTGTAGCGGTCTGTTCCGTGGGTAGTGTAGTGGTCTATTCCGTGGGTAGCGTAGTGGTCTACTCCGTGGGTAGTGTAGCGGTCTACTCCGTGGGTAGTGTAGCGGTCTGTTCCGTGGGTAGTGTAGCGGTCTGTTCCGTGGGTAGCGTAGCGATCTGTTCCGTGGGTAGCGTAGTGGTCTACTCCGTGGGTAGTGTAGCGGTCTATTCCGTGGGTAGTGTAGCGGTCTACTCCGTGGGTAGTGTAGCGGTCTGTTCCGTGGGTAGTGTAGCGGTCTATTCCGTGGGTAGCATAGTGGTCTACTCCGTGGGTAGTGTAGCGGTCTACTCCGTGGGTAGCGTAGCGATCTGTTCCGTGGGTAGCGTAGCGGTCTATTCCGTGGGTAGTGTAGCGGTCTACTCCGTGGGTAGTGTAGCGGTCTACTCCGTGGGTAGTGTAGCGGTCTATTCCATGGGTAGCATAGTGGTCTACTCCGTGGGTAGTGTAGCGGTCTACTCCGTGGGTAGTGTAGCGGTCTAATCCGTGGGTAGTGTAGCGATCTGTTCCGTGGGTAGTGTAGTGGTCTACTCCGTGGGTAGCGTAGCGGTCTACTCCGTTGGTAGTGTAGCGGTCTACTCCGTTGGTAGTGTAGCGGTCTATTCCGTGGGTAGTGTAGCGGTCTATTCCGTGGGTAGCGTAGCGGTCTGTTCCGTGGGTAGTGTAGTGGTCTATTCCGTGGGTAGCGTAGCGGTCTATTCCGTGGGTAGTGTAGTGGTCTACTCCGTGGGTAGCGTAGCGGTCTGTTCCGTGGGTAGCGTAGCGGTCTACTCCGTGGGTAGTGTAGCGGTCTACTCCGTGGGTAGTGTAGCGGTCTGTTCCGTGGGTAGTGTAGCGGTCTATTCCGTGGGTAGCGTAGCGGTCTATTCCGTGGGTAGCGTAGTGGTCTACTCCGTGGGTAGCGTAGTGGTCTATTCCGTGGGTAGCGTAGCGTAGCAGTCTATTCTGTGGGTAGTGTAGCGGTCTGTTCCGTGGGTAGTGTAGCGGTCTATTCCGTGGGTAGCGTAGCGGTCTATTCCGTGGGTAGCGTAGTGTAGCGGTCTATTCCGTGGGTAGCGTAGCGTAGCGGTCTACTCCGTGGGTAGCGTAGTGTAGCGGTCTGTTCCGTGGGTAGTGTAGCGGTCTATTCCGTGGGTAGCGTAGTGGTCTACTCCGTGGGTAGTGTAGCGGTCTACTCCGTGGGTAGTGTAGTCGTCTACTCCGTGGGTAGTGTAGCGGTCTGTTCCGTGGGTAGTGTAGCGGTCTATTCCGTGGGTAGCGTAGTGGTCTACTCCGTGGGTAGCGTAGTGTAGTGGTCTATTCTGTAGGTAGTGTAGTTGTCTACTCCGTGGGTAGCGTAGTGGTCTACTCCGTGGGTAGCGTAGTGGTCTACTCCGTGGGTAGTGTAGTGTAGTGGTCTATTCCGTGGGTACTGTAGTGGTCTATTCCGTGGGTAGTGTAATGGTCTACTCCGTGGGTAGCGTAGTGTAGTGGTCTATTCCGTGGGTAGTGTAGTGGTCTATTCCGTGGGTAGTGTAGTGGTCTATTCCGTGGGTAGTGTAATGGTCTACTCCGTGGGTAGCGTAGTGTAGTGGTCTATTCCGTGGGTAGTGTAGTGGTCTATTCCGTGGGTAGTGTAATGGTCTACTCCGTGGGTAGCATAGTGGTCTATTCCGTGGGTAGCGTAGTGGTCTACTCCGTGGGTAGCGTAGCGGTCTATTCCGTGGGTAGCGTAGCGTTCTATTCCGTGGGTAGCGTAGTGGTCTACTCCGTGGGTAGCGTAGTGTAGTGGTCTATTCCGTGGGTAGTGTAGTGGTCTATTCCGTGGGTAGTGTAATGGTCTACTCCGTGGGTAGCATAGTGGTCTATTCCGTGGGTAGCGTAGTGGTCTACTCCGTGGGTAGTGTAGTGGTCTACTCCGTGGGTAGTGTAATGGTCTACTCCGTGGGTAGCATAGTGGTGTATTCCGTGGGTAGCGTAGTGGTCTACTCCGTGGGTAGCGTAGCGGTCTATTCCGTGGGTAGGGTAGCGTTCTATTCCGTGGGTAGCGTAGTGGTCTACTCCGTGGGTAGCGTAGTGTAGTGGTCTATTCCGTGGGTAGTGTAGTGGTCTATTCCGTGGGTAGTGTAATGGTCTACTCCGTGGGTAGCATAGTGGTCTATTCCGTGGGTAGCGTAGTGGTCTATTCCGTGGGTAGCGTAGTGGTCTACTCCGTGGGTAGTGTAGTGGTCTACTCCGTGGGTAGCGTAGTGGCCTATCCCGTTGCCTACCAACACGGGGATTGCTAGTTGGGATCTCTGTGTTGCCTCCGGCTTTGTCGGCTGTCCCAACAAACACAAGTGGTCGTGTGTGCGGGTGGGAAGCCAGATGTGGGTTATGTATCCTGGTCCCTGCACCACAGGCCGCGGAACCGGCATGGCCAGTAGGGCTGTGGCCACGCCTACTTTGGCGGGCATCAAACATAAACATGTGTAAAAATTCAAATCGCAAAGACGTTACATTGTTAATGTATTGCACCTTCGCGCGCTTCCCGGGCTAATGTCCACTAGCTGTAAGCCTACGTACAGTACGTAACCTATCACAAGCAACCAACTCTGTTTCCTAATGAGTGATTGGTTATTTGTGTCACGTGAGCTTAGCGTCACACGGACGTGATTCCCCAGAACAAAAGACCAGCGCTCTGTGTAAGTAGACTACCTGCTGGTGTGTTCGCTACACTTTAATAAGCAGTAGCAACGTTAACATGAACGATGAAGCGTCGAAAAACAACTGATTTCTTCGGGTCAAAGTTCAGCAAGGTAGCTGAGACAACCACCGTCACTCCAGCCCACAGCGAGCCCTGTGAGGAACCGGAAGTAGAATGTCTACCTGTCGCTGCTCCAACTGGCCCCTCTGCCGCCGCCGCCGCTCCCCTCCGCGTTATGAGCCTGTCGCCACATGCACACAGGCTGCTGCGGACGTTGCTCTATACAGCTCCCGTGTCCACTGCCAGCGCCCAGAGGTCTTCCTCAACCCTTCGTCGTATGAAGACGTATCTAAGGTCAACAATGACTCAAAGGAGACTCAATGACTTGATGTGCAGCCACACACTCAGGGATGCTGTGGCCAGTGTGGATGGTCTCGCCATTGCCAGTGACGTCATCCAGCCCAACCAGAGCCGGAGGAACTTCTCCGGGAACGTTTAAGACGGGGTGGTGAGCGCTGACATGTTTCAATCCTATGCAACTGGACTTGACGTGTCAAATGATTTATGCTTTCTAATCATACTGATTACACTATTTGATTGTGACTCAAGTGTAGGCTACAATCAGGACAAATAAAAACGGCAATAATAAATGATAATAAATAAAGTTATGCGTTACGAGTGTGGCTTGGGGGGTGGGGGGGGCGTCACGTCATTCTTGGCCCTACCTATTCTAAATGCGTTCCGCGGCCCATGCACTGCACTAGCGCCTCCTCTGGTCAGTCGGGGCGCCTGTTCAGAGGGGAGGGGGAACTGGGGGGAATAGCGTGATCCTCCCATGTGCTAAGTCCCCCTGGTGAAACTCCTCACTGTCAGGTGAAAAGAAGCGGCTGGCGACTCCACATGTATGGGAGGAGGCGTGTGGTAGTCTGCAGCCCTCCCTGGATCAGCAGAGGGGGTGCAGCAGAGACCGGGACGGCTCGGAAGAGTGGGGTAATCGGTCAAATACAATTGGGGCAAAAATCCACACACAAAATAGAGGGTGATGATGAATGTTATCAGCGCATATGCCCCCGCAAGTTGGGTGTGATATGGAAGTGAAAGAAGAATTCTGGAGTGAGTTGGATGAAGTGGTGGAGAGTGGACCCAAGGAGGAGAGAGTGATGATTTGAGTGAACTTCAATGGGCATGTTGGTGAAGGGAACAGAGGTGATGGGCAGGTATGGTGTTAAAGAGAGGAATGTGGAAGGACAGATGGTGGATTTTGCAAAAAGGATGGAAATGGCTGTGGTGAATACATATTTCTAGAAGAGGGAGGAACACAGGTTAACGCACAAGAGTGGAGGAAAATGCACACAGGTAGACTATAGATCTTATGTAGGAGGCGCGATCTGAAAGGGATTGGAGACTGCAAGGTGGTGACAGGGGAGAACGTAGCTAGGCAGCATAGGATAGTTGTCTGTAGGATGACTTTGGAGACCAAGAAAAGGAAAAGAGTGAAGGCAGAGCTGAAGATCAAATGGTGGAAGTTGAAGAAGGAAGACTGTTGTGTGGAGTTCAGGCAGGAGGTAAGACAGGCACTGGGTGGTAGTGAAGAGTTGCCGGATGGCTGGAAAACCACTGCAGAAATAGTGAGGGAGACAGCTAGGAAGGTACTTGGTGTCTCATCAGGACAGAGGAAGGAAGACGAGGAGACTTGGTGGTGGAATGAGGAAGTACAGCAAAGTATACAGAGGAAGAGGTTGGCAAAGAAGAAGTGGGATAGAGAGATGAAGAAAGACAGGAGTACAAGGAGATGCGGCATAAAGCGAAGAGAAGGGTGGTGATGGCAAAGGAAAAGGTGTATGGTGAGTTGTGTGACAGGTTAGACACTAAGGAAGGAAAAAAGGACTAGTACCGATTGGCTAGACAGAGGGATCGAGCTGGGAAGGATGTGCAGCAAGTTAGGGTGATCAAGGATAGAGATGGAAATGTGCTGACAAGCGAGGAGAGTGTGCTGAGAAGGTGGAAGGAGTACTTTGAGGTGCTGATGAATGAAGACGATGAGAGAGAGAGCGAAGGTTGGATGATGTGGGGATAGTGAATCAGGAAGTTCAGTGGATTAGTAATGAAGAAGTGAGGGCAGCTATGAAGAGGATGAAGAGTGGAAAGGCAGTCGGTCCTGATGACATACCTGTGGAGGCATGGAGGTGTTTAGGAGAGATGGCAGTGGGGTTTTTAACTAGATTGTTTAACACAATCCTGGAAAGTGAGAGGATGCCTGAGGAGTGGAGAAGAAGCATACTGGTACCGATCTTCAAGAACAAGGTTGATGTGCAGAACTGTAACAACTACAGAGGTATAAAGTTGATCAGCCACAGCATGAAGATCTGGGAAAGAGTAATAGAAGCTAGGTTAAGAGGAGGAGAGGTGATGATCAGCCACAGCATGAAGATTTGGGAAAGAGTAATAGAAGCTAGGTTAAGAGGAGAGGTGATGATCAGCAGCAGCAGTATGGTTTCATGCCAGGAAAGAGCACCACAGATGTGATGTTTGCTTTGAGAATGTTGATGGAGAAGTATAGAGAAGGCCAGAAGGAGTTGCATTGTGTCTTTTTGGATTTAGAGAAAGCATATGACAGGGTGCTGAGACAGGAGGTCTGGTATTGTATGAGGAAGTCGGGAGTGGAAGAAAAGTATGTAAAAGTGCTGTAGGATATGTATGAGAGCAATATGACAGTGGTGAGGTGTGCGGTCAATAAAGGTGTCCAACAAAGTCCTCAACGACGGAACTGGTGGAAGACAATGCCAGTGAATGCGGATGAAGGCTGCACCAGAGGGTGGTCCCAAATCGTCTTGGTTCTCCATGCCATTGGACTCTGGCCACCCTGTGCCAAGGACCATTTGGTAGCTGCAGGCGCATCAGCCTCTCCACATAAAAAGCTGATACGTGCAGGTGTCCTCCCGCAAGGATACCCACAAGGATCTAGAAGCAGGACAGTCATACTCGACCCTGTGTGAACACTGATGAGGTGTGCGGTTGGAATGACAGATGGGTTCAAGATGGAGGTGGGATTACATCAAGGATCGGCTTTGAGCCCTTTCTTGTTTGCAATGGTGATGGACAGGTTGACAGAAGACATCAGACAGCAGTCTCTGTGGACTATGATGTTCGCGATTGACATTGTGATCCGTAGCGAGAGTAGGGTGCAGGTTGAGGAGAGCCTGGAGAGGTGGAGGTATGCACTGGAGAGAAGAGGAATGAAAGTCAGTAGGAGCAAGACGGAATACCTATGCGTGAATGAGAGGGAGGACAATGGAATGGTGAGGATGCAAGGAGTGGAGGTGATAAAGGCGTAGGAGTTTAAATACTTGAGGTCAACTGTTCAAAGTAACAGGGAGTGTGAAAGAGAGGTGAAGAAGAGAGTGCAGGCAGGGTGGAGTGGGTGAAGAAGAGAGTGCAGGCAGGGTGGAGTGGGTGAAGAAGAGTGTCAGGGGTGATTTGTGACAGAAGGGTACCAGCAAGAGTTAAAGGGAAGGTTTACAAGATGGTAGTGAGACCAGCTATGTTATATGGTTTGGAGACGGTGGCACTGATGAAAAGACAGGAGGTGGAGCTGGAGGTGGCGGAGGTGAAGATGATAAGATTTTCATTGGGAGTGATGAAGAAGGACAGGATTAGGAACGAGTATATTAGAGGGACAGCTCAGGTTGGACGGTTTGGAGACAAAGCAAGAGAGACAAGATGGAGATGGTGTGGACATGTGTGGAGGAGAGATGCTGGGTATACTGGGAGAAGGGTACTGAATATGGAGCTGCCAGGGAAGAGGAGAAGAGGAAGGCCAAAGAGGAGGTTTATGGATGTGGTGAGGGAGGACATGCAGGTGGCTGGTGTGACAGAGGAAGATGCAGAGGACAGGAAGACATGGAAATTGATGATGCACTGTGGCGCCCCCTAACGGAATTAGCCAAAAGTAGTAGTAGTAGTAGTTATAATATGGTGCAATTTGAGTTGCTCCGATACTCTGCTCAAACCACCATTGTCCTGACACTGCTGAGAGATTTCAACACGTGGTAGCATGCTTGGCCCTGTAACCCAGGTAGCCTAATGTAACAGTTAGCTACCAAAGATTGGAGGCAACATGCCGCAAACTATCTTATCGTTGGAATCATTTTGTAAATTTGTAACATTGTTTAAGCAGAATATCAGAGCCATTTACATCGTTATTAAACCTGTCAGCTTCTCACCTGTTTTTCTCCTTACCTTGCCATCCACCTATGCCAAATATTGGCCTCCAGCCTACCTTGATTAACGGGATGGTTCATATCAATTCACAGTCACAGAATTAAGCCTAGCAAAATGGCACTGGCTGCTGATATTACTGCCATACCTAGCTAGCTAAAATAAGTTACTTGGCTGTCTGAGGATATGATGAGTTTGCCTTGATTTAAAACTAAGAAACTTGATTATAATGAATGACCATGGCTGCTGGTTTGTAGTTAATTAAGTGCAGATGTTGCTAGGGGAGACATTGTTTAGTGGGAATATCAGACGAACTGCGTGGTATACTCACTCCTGTCTGACGGCTCTCCTCGTCTGTCCTGCGCTACATGCATGCATGCAACAGCAGGGGGCCATCAGTGAGTAAACCATGCCGTTTGTCTGGTATTCCCACTAGGGATGCCATGGTGAGGAGATTTTCCCACCGGTTAATAAACTCATGATGACAACACCAGTGTTACCGGATATTCTCTCAGGGGGTGCGCCTCCGCCGGGTCCCGCATGAGTCATGCGCGGCAGCCGGTGGGTACGACCATCACCTCACTGCTGTCTGCCAAAGTGATGACGCAACACCATTTTAGACGCGAAAAAACATGAATCGTTATTCATTTGAATGACCAGCAGGTGATATATGTATTCTTGTGCAAATAAAGGTGGAGTAGAAATGTATGAATGAAGTAGTCGCTGATGGAAGGTTGTTTTTTTCCCCGGTGCTATGCGGCGGTGCTGAGCCCTGGACAGCCCCAGCCTGATTGAATCCCTGCCTACTAGCATACTCGTGCGTCAGCACTTGCACACTATGTCTGGATGGATGTGGGATGACAGAAGGACATCCAGACAGCACAACACTTGTCTTCTCTCTTGGTGTACTGAATGTTTTGCTAGAGCACAGATTTGGACGCAGTCCAAGGTGTATGTAAGTGGTTGTATTATAATCTCTATTTTTTTGCTCTGCTAAGGGTTTTTAATTAAAACCTAATGCTATGGGGCGTCCGGGTGGCATGGCGGTCTATTCCGTTGCCTACCAACACAGGGATCGCTGGTTCGATTCTCCGTGTTACCACCAGCTTAGTTGGGCGTTCCAACAGACACGGGTGGGAAGCTGCATGTGGGTTATGTGTCCTGGTCGCTGCACTAGCGCCTCCTCTGGTCGGTCAGGGCGCCTGTTCAGGGAGGGAGGAGGAACTGGGGGGAATAGCGGGATCCTCCCACGCGCTACGTCCCCCTGGTGAAACTCCTCACTGTCAGGTGAAAAGAAGCGGCTGGTGACTCCACATGGATGGGAGGAGGCATGTGGTAGTCTGCAGCCCTCCCGGATCAGCAGAGGGGGTGGAGCAGAGACCGGGACGGCTCGGAAGAGTGGGGTAATTGGCCGGATACAATTGGGGAGAAAAGGGGAAAAAATTAAAAGCTTAATGCTAGAAAACTGCACATGTGCCTCTTGTGATTTGGAGAATTTCTACTGTCTCACATCTCATTATGTTACCAAACTGGACGTAAAGGCACAGAACAGAACGCAGCCAAATACCACAGATTTCAAGTCTGGTTTTGCTCCCATATACAATACAGAACCCACATCCCCACAAGATTTTTGGATACAGAAACCAGACCAGACAGTTTGATTTTTTTTACTCCTCCAAACCAGTGGTCATATCGGGAAGCAATCCCTCTCCACCTCACATGCATACTAGGTTATGTTCCCAAATTGCACCCAGAAATACCAAAAGCAGAGCACGCCTGAAAACATGTTTTTCATACATGGAGGCTCTCAGGCTTCAAAGTGTCGGCCCAGCAGCTCCTGAGTCTGTGTGGGCCACCAAACCTCTTAAAAGCAGAGTGAAAACATTGTAAAGGATCTCGGAGTAGCAACGGAGAAGCGTATGTTTTTCTGGCGAGGATAATTACATGACTTTTAAATGAAAACGGTCAAGCTGACAGACGCAGCGCTCAGCCGCTCTGCTCCGTCGTGTTATTCTAACCCCTTCATGAAGAGCGGGGGGGGGGGGGAGTAGGCGCACTGCAAACACATCAAAACATCCAAATGCAAATACAGCCAAACATGCAAATCTGAATCCATCCAGACATCCCAATCCAAACATCCAAATGCAAATACAGCCAAACATGCAAATCTGAATCCATCCAGACATCCCGATACAAACACATCCAAACATCCACACATCCATCCAACGAGCTGAATCCAAACACATCCAAACATCCATCCAACGATCTGAATCCAAACACATCCAAACATCCAAACATCCATCCAACGATCTGAATCCAAACACATCCAAACATCCAAACATCCATCCAACGATCTGAATCCAAACACATCCAAACATCCATCCAACGATCTGAATCCAAACACATCCAAACATCCATCCAACGAGCTGAATCCAAACACATCCAAACATCCATCCAACGATCTGAATCCAAACACATCCAAACATCCAAACATCCATCCAACGAGCTGAATCCAAACACATCCAAACATCCATCCAACGATCTGAATCCAAACACATCCAAACATCCACACATCCATCCAACGATCTGAATCCAAACACATCCAAACATCCAAACATCCATCCAACGATCTGAATCCAAACACATCCAAACATGCAAATCTGAATCCATCCAGACATCCCGATGCAAACACATCCAAACATCCACACATCCATCCAGACATCCCGATACAAACACATCCAAACATCCACACATCCATCCAACGATCTGAATCCAAACACATCCAAACATCCACACATCCATCCAACGATCTGAATCCAAACACATCCACACATCCATCCAACGATCTGAATCCAAACACATCCAAACATCCATCCAACGATCTGAATCCAAACACATCCAAACATCCATCCAACGATCTGAATCCAAACACATCCAAACATCCACACATCCATCCAACGATCTGAATCCAAACACATCCAAACATCCAAACATCCATCCAACGATCTGAATCCAAACACATCCAAACCAAAAACATCAAAATACGCATATATCCACACATCCAAAAGACTTCCAAACGTCCAAGTGCTCTATAACTACATTTTCTTTTCTTTCCTCCACCAGTTCATCTTGCACCATTGCGCCACAGCGTTGCGTGCCTGCAGCGATGGTGTTGTAGAAATTAAAGCTTGCTCCTCTGCTGCAGTAATTATAATTATAAATTGCTGGATAAGAATGTTATTTAAATGCCATGAATGTGAAATGCGCAACCGCTTGACGGGTTACGGGGCGGTTTCCCTGGCGATGACAGACGGTTTAATAGATAGCAAGGGGGGGGGGGCGGGAATCTGGGAGGATTCAGCCCCGGTTTCGGCAGCGAGCTTTGGTCCTGAGGTTTTGGATGTGGTGATGTTGCCCGTGGGAACAAGTACACGAATACTACATTTACACACATACAGTACGTACTGACGGTGGGTCTGTCTGCAGGCAAAGTGATGCCAAATCAACAACAGTTCACTGTATTTCCCTCTGTTCCATATGGACTCCTCTGGGCAGCACGGTGGCCCAGTGGTTAGCGCTGTTGCCTCGCACTAAAAAGGTCTTGGGTTCGAACCCCAGGCCGTCCCAGGCCCTTTCTGTGTGGACTTTAGATGATCCTTCCACCATCAGAGACGTGTTCCATCCATCCATTATCCCAGCTGCTTCTCCTGCTCTCAGGGTGGCAGGGATGCTGACGCCTATCCCAGCAGTCACTGGGCCGCAGACGGGGGGGGGGGGAGGACACCCTGGACAGGCCGCCAGGCCATCACAGGGCTGACACATTCACTCTTGGGGACAATTCGGTACGGCCGATTCACCGGACCTACATGTCTTTGACTGTGGAAGGAAACCAGAGACCCCCCGGAGGAACCCCACAGGGAGAAGATAAGACGTGTAGCATGTTAGCTTAATCCTCCTGTCTGTGTGTAAACTGGGTGTATGTGACCTGTGATTGCTTTATATTACATTCCAGTCATTTAGCCCACGCTTGTATCCAAAGCGACTTACAATAAGAGCATCATTTAACGTAAGAAATCAGGAGATCTACTAGTCATCAGAGGTCATAAGTGCATCTAAACAGGCATCTAAGATTAAAACCAGTGCTTAAGCAAAAGTGCGAGTTTTTTTTGTTTTGTTGTTGAAATGAGTGAATACAATAAGTGGTAAGAGGAAGTAACAGGGTAGTAGTTCTTAAAGAGGTGAGTTTTCAACCTGCGCCGAAAGATGGGCAGCGACTCGGCTGTGCTGACATCAGTGGGGAGTTCAGCCCACCACTGTGGGGCCAGGACAGAACCGAGCCGGGACCGGGTCGATCGGCAGCAGGGGCCTCTGAGCGACGGGGCTGAACAAATATCCACCATTTTATCACAGGGTGATTTTGATCCAGCCATCTATGAATTAGTAGCCAAGCTCTTCTCTGCCAGTCGCTCTGTTATCATTCATGTCGTTGAAAGCGACATGATTTATGGAAGGCAGTGGGTTGGTCCATGTTGCGGCTTTGCCCTTACTTTCCTTTCCTGGATACAGCCATCCCTGGGACATGGCAATGTATTCCGGTCCGGTGGGTTTGGATGAAGTTTTCTAAGTTACCTGTCAGAGTACTGACAGGCCTCCCTGGTCTGTGCTACTCTTCTAACACCGTGGAGCTAGACGGACCCATTCTCACAGAATGGACCGAAACGCCAGCTCCAATAAGAGCAGAGGAGCAAGAGTTTGTGTATTCATTAACGAGAAGTACTGAAATCCAAACCACACTAAAACAAAGCGCATGATTGCACCAAAGACATTGAATTGTTAGCTCTTAAAATACAGCCATATTGGGCGTCTGGGTAGCATAGCGGTGTATTCCACTGCCTACCAACACAGGGATCACCAGTTCGAATCCCTGTGTTGCCTCCGGCTTGGTCGGGCATCCCTACAGATACAAGTGGCCGTGTCTGCGGGTGGGAGGCTGGATGTGGGTATGTGTCCTGGTTGCTGCACTAGCGCCCCCTCTGGTTGGTCGGTGCGCCTGTTGGGGGGGGGGGACTGGGGGGAATAGCGTGATACTCCCACGCACTATGTCCCCCTGGTGAAACTTCTCACTGTCAGGTGAAAAGAAGCGGCTGGCGACTCCGCATGTATTGGAGGAGACATGGTAGTCTGCAGCCCTCCTGGATCAGCAGAGGGGGTGGAGCAGAGACCGGGACGGCTCGGAAGAGTGGGGTAATTGGGCAAGTACAATTGGGGAGAAAAAGGGGTGAAAGAAATACAGCCATATTCCTTGCAATGGGAAATAAATCAGGTCCTGCTGTTCCTTGTCTACATAGCCCCATCTGCCGATACTAGTAGCCAACAGGATCCATGACCTGGTAGCCCAGGCTGGGACTGAATCACCTGACCCAGGACAGCTCATAATGGGAGGTTTTAATTCATGCAGTCTATCTGGAGTGCTACCATCTCACCACCAATATGTCACACGTCCTACCTGAAACGAAGCCTCTCTGGACCTCTGCTAGGGTGACATCCCGACGGCGTATTCCTCCAAGGCACTACCACATCTTGGGGGCTCGGATCATGGTGCAGCTGGTCCCAGTCTACACACCGTAGCTGCTGCGGGACAAGACAAAAAAAGGTGAAATTAAAAGCTGGACTCCTGATGCTACTGAGGCCGTCCAGGACTGCTTTGAGTCCACTGACTGGGCAGTGCTGATGGACAGCGCCACTAAACTGGAGGAGGCAGAAGACACTGTCACGGATTACACTCGTTTCTGTGAGGAGCTCGTTATCCCCGAAAAGACGGTAAGCCAGCAGGAAGGCCTGGCACGGCTTACACACTCTAACGGGTCACAACCAAAACGAGAATATGACTGCTGACAATGACCTCACTTCGGCAAACGATCTAAAGGTTTGATTTTAGGTTGGACACAGGAGATTTTTCGTCCCAGCAGAAAGCGGTATTGGACAGCATGGACAGTACACTAGCTGTCGATATACTGATTTTCCATGGGAGATGTCAACCAACACTTCAAACATGTGGACCCGAGGAAAGCAAGCGGGCCGGACGGTGTCAGTAGTGGGTAAAGCACTAAGGGTTTGTGCAGAAGGACTCGCGGCACCGATCCAGCCACTTTTCCAGCCGTAACTGAATGAATGGGAGGATGAATCCAGACTTCTGGAAGAAGTCACTGGTTATTCCTATACCCAAAACCAACAGGCCGAAAGACAAGCACAACCTCTGCCCTGTAGCCCTTACGTTGGCCCCTATGAGAGGCTTCGGGAAATCGTTAAAAAAACACCTCCTGTCTGACGTCTCACCCCTGCTGGACACATACCAAATGGCAGATCGAGCCTTCAGAGGCGTCGAGGACGCGTTACTGGTCATGTTGAATAACATGTATGAACACGTAAAACCACGGGCACCTTAATGCACAGGCTTACCAGGGCTCAAGCCCTGGGCCCCGGGCCCCGGGCCCCGGGTCCCCGACCTCCAACCAAGGACCAGGGCCTCACGAGACATAGGCTTAACAAGATGTTTAAAATAAACCGCGCTTGTTCAGAACAGGCCAATTGTTTGGCGAGCAAATCGAAGGACTATGGGCGTAATTCCCCCTCCGCCCACCATGAGCGCTGCAGTGGCAGCGTGGCACTGTGCATGCTCCATGTTTCAGAAAGTGAAAAGCAGAATTTATTGTGAGCAACGTCACTCAAAACTTGACTGTGTGCAGCATTCCTGTCAGCAGGTGGACTGCTCACACTCGCGAGCTGAAGAAAACTGCACACGTGTTCCCTAATATGGATGTAGTGCTACGCCCTCAGCGCTACACCTTCAGCGCTACGCCTTTAGCGATACGCCTTCAGCGCTATGCCTTCAGCGCTACACCTTCAGCACTACACCTTTAGCGCTACACCTTCAGCGCTAACGCCTTCAGTGCTATGCCTTCAGCACTACACCTTTACTGCTACGCCTTCAGCGCTACACCTTTAGCGATACACCTTTAGCGATACGCCTTTACTGCTACATCTTCAGCGCTACACCTTTAGCGCTACACCTTCAGCGCTACACCTTCAGCGCTACGCCTTTAGCGATACGCCTTCAGCGCTACACCTTCAACGCTACACCTTCAGCGCTACACCTTCAGCGATACACCTTTAGCGATACACCTTCAGCGCTACACCTTTAGCGCTACGCCTTCAGCGCTATGCCTTCAGCGCTATGCCTTCAGCGCTACGCCTTCAGCGCTACACCTTTAGCGCTACACCTTCAGTGCTACGCCTTCAGTGCTATGCCTTCAGCACTACACCTTTACTGCTACGCCTTCAGCGCTACACCTTTAGCGATACACCTTTAGCGATACGCCTTTACTGCTACATCTTCAGCGCTACACCTTTAGCGCTACACCTTCAGCGCTACACCTTCAGCGCTACACCTTAGGCACTACGCCTTTACTGCTACACCTTCAGCGCTACACCTTCAGCGCTACACCTTCAGCGCTACACCTTAGGCACTACGCCTTTACTGCTACACCTTCAGCGCTACACCTTTAGCGCTACACCTTCAGCACTACACCTTCAGCGCTACACCTTCAGCGCTACACCTTTAGCGCTACACCCTTCAGCACTACGCCCTTCAGCACTACACCTTCAGCGCTACACCTTCAGCGCCAGGCCTTCAGCGCCAGGCCTTCAGTGCTACACCTTCAGCGCTACGCCTTTTCCTTACCATTCCAGCCCCCGACACAAGCGGAGAGCTGTCTTTCTCTGAAGGTTGCTTCGCTACAAGTAGGCTGTGAGCAACTATGCAGCGAAAAGACTGAGCGTCCTCAGCCTCACGCCCACCGAGCGTGACGTTCCTCAGGCCGCGGGTTTGAAAGACCCAACCGAGGAGTTTGCGGTGAAGAAGAGCACACGAAGCCACCTGTGGAGGCAACACGACGTGCTCTTTATTCACTGGCTCTCATCTTGTCGTGTTGCCACTGATAAGCTGGCTGTGTCTTGACTTATTGCTGTTGACGTATCGTCTTATTTTGGCCAGTTTCTTATTCTGATTACTGACAAGTAGGGTACTTCATGTCCTGTTCGTCCCTGTCCATCGACGCAGAGTGCTGGAAGTTGCCACGGCTCACCTTCCCGTGCTGCCGCTGTTATAATGATCATTTGTTGTTTAATGACACGATTATCTGCACAACGCTGTAATTATGGGGGCGAGGGGCCTCCAAAACATCCGTAGCCCCAGGGCCTAAAGCGGGGGTGTGGGGGGGGCAGTCCTATCCAGAAAGGGCTGGTGTGGGTGCAGGTTTTTGTTCCAACCAAGCAGTTGCACACCTGGTCTCACTAACCAGCCAGGAGAGTCTTTCTGAGGAACTGGATTAGGAGACACAGGTGTGCAACTGCTTGGTTGGAACAAAAACCTGCACCACACCGGCCCTTTCTGGACAAGACTGCCCCCCCCCCAGTCTACAGTAATGTTAAGCCACCTATGCTTAGGATAAACAAACATTCTTGTAAAAATCGAGTTTACTGAGCGCGTTCAACACCGTACAACCTCACCTGCTGGTGGAGAAGCTGGTGGATATGGGGGTCATCACGTGGAGTAGCAGTTCCCTGGTGAACCCACACAAGCACGGTTCAATTCTGCCTTGCCCGTGCACAGGAAGGCGAGCACGGGCGCCCCGCAAGGCTGTGTCACTTCATCCACCCGCTGTGCAGTGCATGTTGTGCAAAGGAATTGAATCAAGTGCAACTGGGCTTGCTTATATCGACCCTTTCACAGCCTACGTCATCAAAAGTATGCGCACGCATTTAGGCAACGGAAGTGAAACGCTACCCCCGAGTCTGCCGTTCATTCACGGATTCAGACGAGGAAGAGGAGATGACGAGGAAGAGGAGATGACAGAGTTTATTCAGAAGTATATCACGGCCATTTCAGAGCCACCGGAGGCGCCCCCCAGTGGCTGCAAGCCATCACACGTATTGATGAGAACTGGACCGAGGACCCGATCCAGATGCTGGCGTGTGCAGCGTCCATGTTCTCTCAGGTAAGTTATCTATCTACTCTGTGGTCTCACCGGCATGCCTGGTTTAGATGGAGACTAATATCTCCAGTAACCGATAAGCAGCGTTAGCCGCTATTATCTGGCTAATGTGATGTGTCTGGCTAGTGACAGGTGAGGCGTCACTGGACTCAGAATCCTGGTTTTGTGCCCTGTGTGTTTAAGTACACAAAACAAAGTCAGAACCCCGAGGCAAAGGTGGAAAGGTCAGAATAATTAGGCCCAACACGTCCTAATGGTGTTAGAATGACTCTCCCCTCTTTCATGTCATGCTATTCAGTGCACTCTGGAGCTCGCAGCTGCTGGCTCTGAGAAAATGGGGCTGTATTATAAATATGTACCGTCTTAAGGTTAAAGTGAAGACAGGGATGTCTAAGATAGGATTTTTCTCCAGTTGGTATTAAGCAAATCATAACCTAATATCTAATCGTAACCCAACAGTTAAGATAGGATCTGCCAGCTAGGAATGTCCTGTAATATGGCCTCTGATCAGTATTGCTGTTCATAATTTAGCTGTTTTATGTTAAGGTACCATAGGAAGAGGAGACGAGATGAAAGGGTTTACACTCCACCCAATCAGCCTGCTCCTTCTGAAACTCCAGGACAAGTCAGCAGTTAGGATCACTGTCCTGGTAAGGAGATATTGTTGTTGTGAGCTTGTGCCGGCATATCCTAACTGTTCGCTTTTCTGTTAAAGCTGAAGAGGACGTCCCAGTCCCAAGGACAGAATATGATGATCTGAACCTGAGGTACCCTCAGCTTCAGGAGGACTATGTCAACCTGCAGCAGGAGTGTGAAAAACTACGGGCTGAAAATGAGAAGCTTAAAGAGGAGCTGCAAAACTCTACGTTTTCCTATGCCACTATTAAGTTCAACATGGGACAACTGATTTTTTCCACAGGACTTACCTCCATTGTCTTTGACTGGCTGTGTGCAAAAATAACAGACAGTGTAGAAAGAATTAGCCAAAGCCTCTCTCTACAGGATCATCTATTGGTTGTGCTAATGAAATTAAGGCTGGGCCTAACTAATACTGATTTAGCCTATAGATTTAAGGTATCAAAAACCACCTCATCAAATATTTGTCAGAGCTGGATACCTGCTATGGCCATAGTCCTCAAGCCACTCATTAAATGGCCAAGTAAGGGAGCTGTACTAAAGAACATGCCAAAAATCTTCAAACGAAACCTTAAAAGATGCCGGTGCAGAATAGACTGCACAGAGGTTTTCATTGCCTGACCCAGTAATCTGACTGATTACTGGGTCAGGCAACGGAAATGATGACGGGGCAACAAGAAGACAATTATTATGCTGAATAATCTTTTTTTTTTCAAGGTTTTATGAATCTTGATTGAATTTTTACTGAAGTCATGAAGCAGAGCATTAAAACAGAAACAGTACACAATAGAAACAAGACAATCTGATTTCCAGAATAAATAATCTGAAGGTAAAGGTCAAAGAAATACACTGAAATGACTCAGCGTCTATACGTCTTCATGCTTTTCATCTCTGTGTTATAAAAAAGCTCGGTTTTCAGGGTAGTTTATGGTGTTACAAGATGCAGGAGAACTTGTGAAAAGGAATGAAATGCACAATGACAAAAGGAAACTTCTCTAGCCTCTGTCAACCATCACATGCCTCCTGGTTTGACTCTGTTCCTCCTAGCAGTTTTGGGAACTGCTGGGAGCTGCCTGCCTAGCCTCTTGGGTTTATGGAAGCTGATTTCCCCAAGTGGAGCTGGCTGGACATCTTCCCTGCTTAGGTCTTTCCACATACTACATGCTTCAGCTGTAACTGCTGCCTTCTCCGTCCTCCCCGTCCTAACACAGAGCTCCACTTTAAATAGCCTTGCTGCTGCATGGCTGCAGCATGACCCAAGGCTGAAATGTGAAAAAGACAGAATACAACATATTGACTTATCCAATATATGTTGTAATTTGATGACCGGGGCTTGCAGTTAACACTGAATCTGAGTCTAAATTAGGCTGTGGCTGAGAAGCCTGTAAATTCTACTGCATAATGTCGCATGTTTCCACTGCAGGTGAAGAACACCCGCAGCTGGAGCTCTGAATCAACAGGACACTGTGTGTAGCTCATGATCATGTGGATTTCATGCCCCGGGTATCAGGACTGAGGTAGAGGGGAAGGCACATTTAGATGTGACGAGGGGAGAGAATGACGGTAAGGCAGAAGCAGACTCCATGTCTGCACAACAACCCGGCCGACATCGTGAACCCTGAGCCAACTGGAGAAGCAGCAGGACAGCAAATACTCACCCTGCCATGCAGCTACCCCGGCCTGTGAGGACGCAGTCCTCGGGTTAGTTTATGACGAGCCATGCCTCCTACATAGCCGTCTTGTGTCCTTGTCTTTGACTTGGCAAGACTTGGGATTTCAGGACCCAGAACTCGGAGTGTGTGTCCTGGTATCTTACGTGTTGTACGTGACCACACACAACATAGTTGTAGCATCCGCTGACTTGTATGGCCGCAGCTCCTCTCTCGTGTCTACGCTCGGTGTCTCCACCACATAGTATGTGTGTACGTATATCTGGCGGCCACCGGATATGAGGCCCCTTAGTAACGTCCTCCAGCCGCTCGCTAATACCACACGGGTCTGGAAGCCGGTTGCCGTTCGCCCAAGTGAATTTATTCAGGTAACTTTGGCGATCTTTTGTCGTTAATCCCCTTGCGCAGTTTGACAAACTAGCTAACTCCGCCATACTTCCGTTGCCTCGATGCGCGCGCATCCCCGCCTACGTCATCACTGTTTCCAAACAGCAGAAGGGCCGTGATATGTAACCCAGCCCAGTTGCACTCGATTCAGTTCCTCTGGATAACTGTGACCTGGGTGAACGAGAACAGTCACAGACATTGTGTGTTGTGTCCTTCAACAGGGCCAACAGTGAGGGGAGAGGGATGAAGAACCCCGCACACAACCCTCACCCTCACCCTCACCCGTCTGTACCGAGTACAGAGTACAAACCAAGTAGGCACACATGTTCCTGTGTGACTACACCCCGTCTGGACCACAGCTTCTACAACCAAGTTATTTTTCGCAGTTTTTCTAAATTATATAAATCATATTTTGCACAACATGGAGTATAACTTACATAAAATGCATCTGCCTTTTTAACTTTGTGTTTTAGCTGACACATGAACTGACTTCTTACAGTGATGACGTAATGTTTTTATGCACCTTACACAACGTCTCTCAGTGATACTGGGCCACACAAACACAACCTGACTTGACTTGCCTTGACTAGCTTACATGCAAACACTGGCAGAACAACAGCTGGACGCTGCTTTACCTGGAGCGGGGGTGGAGGCTTTACCTGGAGCGGGAGTGGAGGCTTTACCTGGAGCGGGGGTGGAGGCTTTACCTGGAGCGGGGGTGGAGGCTTTACCTGGAGCGGGGGTGGAGGCTTTACCTGGAGCAGGGGGTGGAGGCTTTACTTGGAGCGGGGGTGGAGGCTTTACCTGGAGCGGGGGTGGAGGCTTTACCTGGAGCGGGGGTGGAGGCTTTACCTGGAGCAGGGGGTGGAGGCTTTACTTGGAGCGGGGGTCGAGGCTTTACCTGGAGCTGGGGTGGAGGCTTTACCTGGAGCGGGAGTGGAGGCTTTACCTGGAGCGGGGGTGGAGGCTTTACCTGGAGCGGGGGTGGAGGCTTTACCTGGAGCGGGGGTGGAGGCTTTACCTGGAGCAGGGGGTGGAGGCTTTACCTGGAGCGGGGGTGGAGGCTTTACCTGGAGCGGGGGTGGAGGCTTTACCTGGAGCGGGGGTGGAGGCTTTACCTGGAGCAGGGGGTGGAGGCTTTACTTGGAGCGGGGGTCGAGGCTTTACCTGGAGCGGGGGTGGAGGCTTTACCTGGAGCGGGGGTCGAGGCTTTACTTCTTTACCTGGAGCGGGGGTGGAGGCTTTACCTGGAGCGGGGATGGAGGCTTTACCTGGAGCTGGGGTGGAGGCTTTACCTGGAGCAGGGGGTGGAGGCTTTACTTGGAGCGGGGGTGGAGGCTTTACCTGGAGCTGGGGTGGAGGCTTTACCTGGAGCGGGGGTGGAGGCTTTACCTGGAGCTGGGGTGGAGGCTTTACCTGGAGCGGGGCTGGAGGCTTTACCTGGAGCGGGGGTGGAGGCTTTACCTGGAGCGGGGGTGGAGGCTTTACCTGGAGCGGGGGTCGAGGCTTTACTTCTTTACCTGGAGCGGGGGTGGAGGCTTTACCTTGAGCGGGGATGGAGGCTTTACCTGGAGCTGGGGTGGAGGCTTTACCTGGAGCAGGGGGTGGAGGCTTTACTTGGAGCGGGGGTCGAGGCTTTACCTGGAGCTGGGGTGGAGGCTTTACCTGGAGCGGGGGTGGAGGCTTTACCTGGAGCTGGGGTGGAGGCTTTACCTGGAGCGGGGCTGGAGGCTTTACCTGGAGCGGGGGTGGAGGCTTTACCTGGAGCGGGGGTGGAGGCTTTACCTGGAGCTGGGCTGGAGGCTTTACCTGGAGCAGGGGTGGAGGCTTTACCTGGAGCGGGGGTGGAGGCTTTACCTGGAGCGGGGGTGGAGGCTTTACCTGGAGCGGGGGTGGAGGCTTTACCTGGAGCAGGGGGTGGAGGCTTTACCTGGAGCTGGGGCGGAGGCTTTACCTGGAGCAGGGGTGGAGGCTTTACCTGGAGCGGGGGTGGAGGCTGTACCTGGAGCGGGGGTGGAGGCTTTACCTGGAGCGGGGGTGGAGGCTTTACCTGGAGCGGGGGCTCTACTGGCTCTGGTCCTTGAAATCCAAAGTTAAACTCATCTTGTTGCCTTGGCCTACAAGTAGTTGCCTTTAAATTCAGCACTTTGGGGGCGTCCGGGTACCGTAGCGGTCTATCCCGATGCTGACCAACACGGGGATTCCGGTTCGAATCCCCGTGTTTCCTCCGGCTTGGCCGGGCGTCCCTACAGACACACTTGGTCGTATATGGGGGTGGAAAGCCGGATGTGGGTATGTGTCCTGGTGGCTGCACTAGCGCCTCCTCTGGTCGGTCGGTTGCTATGTATCGGTGGAGACATGTCACGCATGTGGTAGTTTGCAGCCCTCCCCGGATCGGCAGAGGGGATGGAGCGGCTTGGAAGAGTGGGGTAATTAGCTCCATACAATTGGGGAGAAAAAGGGAGAAAAATAAAAAAAATGAGTGCTTCACAACCTGTACTGCAGGGCGGGCCGCTTTCTGTCTCAACAAATTCACCAACCACTGTTCTGCCCGCGAGATTACAGAGTGTAGATTACAGAGTATAGATTACAGAGTATAGATTACAGAGTGTAGATTACAGAGTATAGATTACAGAGTATAGATTACAGAGTGTAGATTACAGAGTATAGATTACAGAGTATAGATTACAGAGTGTAGATTACAGAGTATAGATTATAGTTTATAGAGTATAGATTATATAGTATAGACTATAGATTACAGAGTATAGATTACAGAGTGTAGATTACAGAGTATAGATTACAGAGTGTAGATTACAGAGTATAGATTACAGAGTGTAGATTACAGAGTGTAGATTACAGAGTATAGATTATAGTTTATAGAGTATAGATTATATAGTATAGACTATTGATTATAGAGTATAAATTATAGAGTATAGACTATAGATTACAGAGTATAGTTTATAGTGTATAGACTATAGATTATAGAGTATAAATTATAGTGTATAGACTATAGATTACAGAGTATAGTTTATAGAGTATAGATTATAGATTATAAAGTATAGATTATAGAGTATAAATTATAGAGTATAGATTATAGAGTATAGACTATAGATCACAGAGTATAGTTTATAGAGTATAGATTATAGAGTATAGATTATAAAGTATAAATTATAGAGTATAGATTATTGACTATTGCAAACTGTTCTCTCACGTGTCTTTTCTCTCTCTCTGAATGTCTTCTTCTTCTCCTTTCTCTTCTGTGTATGTGTGAATGGTGTGATGTAAGGAGTCTCCCCTGTGTGCACGTGCAGTCTGTCTTCCTCCCAGGTCGCCATGGTGACGGTGGTCACCACCTGGACACTGCTTGGCATCCCCTTCATCACATTATATATATATGTATATCTATATCTTATAAATCCATATAATTTTGTTAACCTGTTTCAACGTTGTATCCTTCTCTCACTCCCGTGTGTAACTAAGGGTTTTTCTTGGCTCCTCTCCCGTGTGTGTGAATGGTGTGATGTGAGTCTGTCTTGTGTACATGTGTAGTCTGTCCTCCTGTCAGGTCTCCATGGTGATGGTGGTCACGTGGCTCGGGTCCTGGGCTGTTCCGGTGGCGTCTGGACACTGCTTGGCATCCTCTTCATCACATTCTTCATAAAGTTTATAATCCATTATAATTGTGTTATCCCGTTTCAGTGTTGTGTTGTGTAAATTGTGTGAACACAGCATCATGTCACGCACGCTGTGCGTCTTGGGAGAGAGATCCTCCTCCGGTGCTCTCCCTGAGGCCTCTTCCTGGTTTTCCTCCCTGGTGACGGTTCAGGGAGGTGTTCCTTATCCGATGCGAGGGTGTAAGGACAGGATGTTGTGTTGCTGTAAAGCCCCTGAGGGGAATGTGTCATTTGTGATACTGGCTACACAAACACAACTGACTCGACTTTACGTGTGTTCTGTCCCAGTGTGATCACGTGTGTGTTACTGTGATTATGTTGGGGTCTTAATGTGTACTCTATTGTTTTTACTGTGGGTTTAATGGTGTTTTATGTCTCGAGCACTGGACCGAACCAAGTTCCCCGTGTGGGATAATAAAGTGGTTCTGAATCCGGATCTCTGCAGCTTTGCAGTTTTATCACTCGGGGGCGCTCTTGTGAAGGGGATACGTCACGTCTGCACCAGCAGGGCAGCAAGATGGGATCGACTCTCCGATCAACATTTGTGTTCTCTGTCACCAAACAGGGAGGGGCCTGTGTTGCTAACAACACCGTGGCCTCACAGCCAGAGGGCCCTGGGTTCGAACCCCAGGCCGTCCCGGCTCCTCCCCATGTGTGGAGTTTTGATGTCCTCCCCATGTGTGCACGAGTTTTGATGTCCTCCCCATGTGTGCACGAGTTTCCCCCCACCATCACAAAGACATGCATGTTAGGGTCAATACTCCTGCCTGTGCCCCTGAGCAAGGCAATGGAAAGAAGACCCGGAGCTGGTCCCCGGGTGCTGCAGCTGCCCGCTGCTGCATTACAATAAGGTGGTTACATGCAGAGGAGGAATTTCCCATCCATCCTTCATCCATCCTTCATCCATCCATCCTTCATCCATCCTTCATCCATCCTTCCTCCATCCATCCTTCATCCATCCTTCATCCATCCATCCTTCATCCATCCTTCATCCATCCTTCATCCATCCATCCTTCATCCATCCTTCATCCATCCATCCCTCCATCCTTCATCCATCCATCCCTCCATCCTTCATCCATCCATCCATCCTTCATCCATCCTTCATCCATCCATCCTTCATCCATCCTTCATCCATCCATCCTTCATCCATCCTTCATCCTTCATCCTTCATCCATCCTTCATCCATCCTTCATCCATCCATCCTTCATCCATCCTTCATCCATCCATCCCTCCATCCTCCATCCATCCTTCATCCATCCATCCTTCATCCATCCTTCATCCATCCATCCATCCATCCATCCATCCATCCATCCATCCTTCATCCATCCATCCATCCTTCATCTGAACCGCTTATCCTGCTCTCAGGGTCGCTGGAGCCTATCCCAGCAGTCATTGGACGGCAGGTGGGGAGACACCCTGGACAGACCACCAGGCCATCACAGGGCTGAACCACACACACACACACACACACACACACACACACACACACACACACACACACAGTCAATGTAGTACGGTGAGTCACCTGACCTACATGTCTTTGAGTCACCTGACCTCCATGTGTTTGGACTGTGGGAGGAAACCGGAGCCCCCGGAGGAAACCCACCCAGACACGGGGAGAACATGCAAACTCCACACAGAGGACGACCCGGGACGACCCCCAAGGTTGGACTACCCCGGGACTCGAACCCAGGACCTTCTTGCTGTGAGGTGACCACACTAACCACCAAGCTGCCATGAATTTCTCCACGGGGATTAATGAAGTACATGTAAAAAAATAAACAAATCTAAGATGAGTAAGACGAGTAAGGCCGCAGCAGGATACGGAGGAGGAGAACAAACAGACATGATAATTACTCATTACATTAATTACTCATTACATTAATGACTCATTACATTAATGACTCATTACACAGGACAGATATTCTACCTGTATGAGATACAGCAAAGACACACATATTGGTTGACCACCATGTGTTCCATGTAGACTAATGCCCCTTTTCCACTGCATGGTACCGGCCCGACCCAGCTCTAATGCCCCTTTCCACTGCATGGTACCGGCTCGACCCAGCTCTAATGCCCCTTTCCACTGCATGGTACCGGCTCGACCCAGCTCTAATGCCCATTTTCCTCTGCATGGTACCGGCTCGACCCAGTTCTATGCCCCTTTTCCACTGCATGGTACCGGCTCGACCCAGCTCTAATGCCCCTTTTCCAATGCATGGTACCGGCCCGACCCAGCTCTAATGCCCCTTTTCCACTGCATGGTGCCGGCCCGACCCAGCTCTAATGCCCCTTTTCCACTGCATGGTGCCGGCCCGACCCAGCTCTAATGCCCCTTTTCCACTGCATGGTACCGGCTCGACCCATCTCTAATGCTCCTTTTCCTCTGCACGGTACCGACTCGACCCAG
>NC_079225.1:47938118-47980564 GCF_029633865.1 Lampris incognitus
TGGGATGAGCAGCAGAGCTGAGTATGGGGGATGAGCAGCAGAGCTGAGTATGTGGGATGAGCAGCAGAGCTGAGTATGGGGGATGAGCAGCAGAGCTGAGTATGGGGGATGAGCAGCAGAGCTGAGTATGTGGGATGAACAGCAGAGCTGAGTATGGGGGATGAGCAGCAGAGCTGAGTATGTGGGATGCGCCCATGAAGCATTTGCCAGATCTTCTCTGCCGATGCCAAGCAGCTTATGCTGCTGCTGCTGCTGCTATTGACTCTTGTGTTGAGCTTGTTGTCCCCCAGGTGCTGCCCATCACTGCCTGGTAGGAGATTTACTGCCAAGAAGCAGCGTTACACCAAAGACATCATCTACCAACACACATTTCCTTGCTTTCTGTGCTAAGTATAAATATATTTATGAATACACACACACACACACACACGCAGTCTTGTCCCACTCTTATTTTTCTTCATCTTCTATAATTGCAAAATGCTGTAATGCTGCTGTGGTTTGCACCCTGCACAGAGACAGTAACTTCTCCTATCACTGACTTTCATTCAGACACTCAGCACGGTGTACACTTTGCACACACGTTTCTCACAACAATAACACAACCAAACACGCACCGGTTTCACCTGTGGGTTTTATGTCTGGTGTTGTAAAGGTTGCTTTAATCCTTGTTCCTTTTTCACAGCCTGTTCTGACGAAACACCTCACTTCCCCTGCAGGGGGCGCTTTACGTGTGCGTCTGTTCTAACGTAGTGTGCTCTACTTTAATCACTGGATCTGACCTGATCTGCTCTAACTGGGTTTGACAGTTCATAGGGCCGAATGCTTCTCATAATAATGACAATGATGATAATTATTATAATGATGATAATAAGGATCATGATGATAATGACGATGAGAATGATAATTATTATAATAATGATAATTATAATGATGATAATAAGGATAGTGATGACAATAATGACGATAATTATCATTATAATGATGATAATAATGGTCATGATGATAATGATCATGATAATAATGGTCATGATGATATCAATGACAGTGATATAATTATAATGACAATGGTGATAATAATGATGATAATAATGACAACGATGATAATGATCATGATAATAATGATCATGATGATAACAATGACATAATTATAATGATAATGATGATAATGAAAATGGTGATAATGATAATAATGACGATGATGATAATGACAATGATCATGATGATCATGATCATGATAACTATGACAATGATGTAATTATAATGATAATGATGATAATAATGACAATGGTGATAATGACAATGATCATGATAATAATGATCATGATGATAACAATGACAATGATATAATTATAATGATAATGATGATGATAATGATGATGACAATGATAATGATGATAATGACAATGATGATAATAATGGATGAGAAGTGCAGAGTGTGGCGAACGTTGCGCAGGGCAGTGGTCCATGTGTGGAAAGGCACAGAAAACGTCCAACGAGAGATGTCGACTGTCCATCTGTCTCAGTCTGCACACTTCTGGACAGCGGAGGGAAACCACAACACCCCGAGGAAAACCACGCAACCCCACACAAAACACTGCACCGGTAGAAATTCAACAAGTGCACCAAATTCTGCATACCAAAGTAAGGAAACCACACACAAAAAAGCAGAATAATCTGTCAGTGTCGTAAGATACTACACCTTGGTAGGACTTCTCGAAACCAGGTGAGAATCCCGTTTTATCTGGACGACCACAGATCTCGACACAAACGACAAGGCTTTCTCGTCTGAAGCACAACTTAGGTTTAGTCAGACAGCTGAAGGTGGATATTCTGAGATCATGGGGGGGGGGGGGATCTTGCATTGCCAGTTCTTGGTGTGGAGATGGTGGTTGGGCCCAGATGTTGGGATGTTTCTTTGTGAGTTTAAGACCGTCAGACTCGTGCTGGTTTTGCAATGAAGTGAGCATAGGTAAGACACTAATGAGGTGACCCTGCTACGTACTTGGCCTACACCAGCAGAAACACAGTATAATAACAGCTTTCCCTCTTTTCAGGGGTCCCAGGGTGAGGGGCTGGAACGCTAGGATCCTTCTTCTTCTTCTTCTTCTTCTTTTCTGTTTGGACGTATTTGAAGCTCAGAAAGCCATCAGCAGTCACAGCAACCAAACCTGGCTGACAGATCCAGTCTCACCAGTAACTCAGGCGCCAAAAAAACAACCTCAGGCGGCCACATGGTGGCGCTAAAAGCGGCAGGCTCGTGTTTGAATTCTGAGCCGGTTGTTGCAGAGAGGATTCTCCTGGCTACGTACATCATTCACAATAACAGCAACCAGACAAAGACTGCTGTCGCAGCGGTGGCTTGATAAAGAGTAATTTTATTGTGTTTCAGCAATTAAAAAACTTCTTGGACGAAATAAATACATCTCGCAATGAGATAATCCCCTTACGCAAGTGATGCAGTACATCTGAAAAGCTGCTGTTTAGACCATCCTAAACAACCTGCTTTCACAAGTCACCTTTCATTTGTGTTGACTACAATAAACATCCCTCTGTGATTTCGTGGATGTGTGTGTGTGTGTGTGTGTGTGTGTACATATATACTTACATATATGTATATATATACACATATACATGCATATATGTACACATGTGATATATGTATATGCATACCTATGTATATATGCCGGCCGGGCAGGACGCATGCGCACGCTGCGTCTGGACGGCACATGAGAAACAGACGGGGGGGGGGCGTCCGTAGCTTCCTATTGGCCCGCTGAGGAGCACATCCCCACCTCGCCGCGCGCGCCTGGGCAGCTTTGAAGTAGCGCGGCCCCCGCCCGCCCGCTAACCTCACACATCAGGCGGACAACACAGCGCGAAGGAGTCAGACCAGCACCCTGCGGGTCGCAAGGTCGAGTCTCTTCCATCAGCCCCGAGGCGTCCTCCAGAGCCAGCCCCCCTCCCCTCCCCTCGCCCTCCCCTCCCCTCGCATGCACCACTACCTGCTCCTGCTGGCAGGGCGCCCGCAACACGCCCCGCACGGCAACTAACCGGTTACATTTAAAGAGGGAACGTGATCAGCATTCCTTTGATAAGATACTGCGGGGTCACGCGCCCCCGCTGGGATTAATTATATACACGTGTCGCTAATCGCACGTTCAACCCGCCATCTTTCACACCAGCCGACTTCACAACGTCCGCGCTCGCTCTTCACGATTTGTGGCCGACTTCCGTCCAATATGGCCGACAGATTTCTGCACTTCCGTTTACGTTCCCGCTCTCTCCCTCTGTCCCTCTCTCTCTCTGTCTGTCTCTCCCCCTTTCTCCATCTCTCTCTCTCTCTGTCTGTCTCTCCCCCTTTCTCCATCTCTCTCCCTCTCTCTCTGTCTGTCTCTCCCCCTTTCTCTATCTCTCTCCCTCTGCCTGTCTCTCCATCTCTCTCCCTCTCTCTCTGTGTCTCTCCCCCTTTCTCCATCTCTCTCCCTGTCTGTCTCTCCCCCTTTCTCCATCTCTCTCCCTCTCTCCCTGTCTGTCTCTCCCCCTTTCTCCATCTCTCTCCCTCTCTCTCTGTCTGTCTCCCCCTTTCTCCATCTCTCTCCCTGTCTGTCTCTCCCCCTTTCTCCATCTCTCTCCCTCTCTGTCTGTGTCTCTCCCCCTTTCTCCATCTCTCTCCCTCTCTCTCTGTCTGTCTCTCCCCCCTTTCTCCATCTCTCTCCCTGTCTGTCTCTCCCCCTTTCTCCATCTCTCTCCCTCTGTCTGTCTCTCCCTCTCTCTATCTCTCTCTCCCTCTCTCTCTCTCCCCCTCTCTCGCCCTCACTCCCCCCTCAGGTCTGCTGTTTGTGAAGTGTGTGCTGGTTTCTGTTTCCTCAGAACGCTCCTTTGTGTGTCTTTTGTTGTTTGTGTGTCTTTTGTTGTTTGGCGGTCTGTCGGTTGTCGACGGCTGCATTCTCAACCCTGAGGAAACATGAAGAGAAAACCACAAACCAGACCCGTTACAACAACCCTGAACGTGTGTGTGTGTGTGTGTGTGTGTTTTTCTTTAAACGTTTGAGTCCATGCATGTGTGTGTGTGTGTGTGTGTGTGTTTCCTTACCTTGTGTGTGTTTGATGGGCGGAGCAGAACCGGAGACACTCGGTGTCCTCTTTGTTTGTACAGAGACACCGACCCACTTCCCTTCTGAGCCGCACCGATCCCACACCGTACGGAACCACCTGACTGGAAGACGCACAACACAACACAACACAACGCCATCAAACGCCAATCGCACAGTACAGCGTCCAGCTTTGACGTCAATGATGGACGTTGAACGAACATGAACACAACAACCCTCTCTTCCTGCTTTATAGGGTACACTGAAATAATAACAACAACAACCATAATAATAATAATAGTAATAATAATAACAGCAATAATAACAATCATAATAGTAACAACAACAACCATAATAATAATAGTAACAACAACAACAACCATAATAATAATGGTAATAGTATTAATAACAATAATAATAATAATACACTTTATTTGTGGGCGCCTTTGAGAGCACTCAAGGACACCTCACAGAACACAGTAAAAACCAGCAGCACTGTATCAGAAAGCATCACATCAAAACAAAGCAGGGTAGACAATAAAAAGCTAACACAACAGATAGTAAGTATAAAATCATCATCTGCACACAACTCAGTGCAGCGTGGACCAGACTGAATATGCCAGTTTGAAAAGATGCGTTTTGAAATGGGATGTGAAGGTTGAAAGAGAGTCAGTGTTGTGAAGGTCTTGTGGGAGAGAGGTCCATAGGCAGGGGTCAGAACGACTGAAGGCTCTAGTCCCCATGGTAATCCAGCGGGCCAATGGTGTAGTGAGTTGGAGAGCAGAAGAGGATCTGAGAGTGCGGGAGGGCGTGTGGATATGAAGGAGTTCAGAAAGATATGAAGGAGCTAGGTTAATAAGGGCCTTAAAGGTGAGGAGCAGGATGTTGAAGTCAGTACAGTATTTAACAGGGAGCCAGTGGAGCGCTGAAGAACAGGAGTGATGTGATCTATGGAAGGAGTTCTGGTACTGATACGGGCAGCTGAATTCTGGACCAGCTGAAGTTTATGAAGACACTTGAGGGGAAGACCAAAGAGGACAGAATTACAGTAGTCAATACGGGATGTAACCGTATGGTGGTGCTGTTAGGTGTAAGTGACGGGTGAAGATGATTAATATTGCGTAGGTGGAAGTATGCAGACCCAGTACCATTGTTGATGTGGGCTTCAAAAGACAATGTGCTGTCCAAGATGACCCCCAGACTCTTAACCTGAGGTGATGGAGGAACTATAGAATTGTCAATAGTCAGAGAAAAACTGTCAGGTTTAGCCAAAGTAGGTCCAGTGCCTACTAGGAGGACCTCGGTTTTACCACGAAGACACTTGAGGGGAAGACCAAAGAGGACAGAATTACAGTAGTCAATACGGGATGGAACCAGGGTGTGAAGAGTATGGTGGTGCTGTTAGGTGTAAGTGATGGGTGAAGATGATCAATATTGCGTAGGTGGAAGTATGCAGACCCAGGAACATTGTTGATGTGGGCTTCAAAAGACAATGTGCTGTCCAAGATGACCCCCAGACTCTTAACCTGAGGCGATGGAGGAACTATAGAATTGTCAATAGTCAGAGAAACACTGTCAGGTTTAGCCAAAGTAGGTCCAGTGCCTACTAGGAGGACCTCGGTTTTACCACTAGTAAGTTTGAGGAAGTGATATGAAAACCAGGATTTAATTTCTAGTAAGCATTCAGAAAGGGAAGTGGGTGGAAGAGTGGAGGTAGGCTTGGTGGATGGATAAAGCTGGGTGTCATCCATGTAGCAGTGAAATTGAATGCCATATTTCCTGAAAATGAAATAGGTGAAATGGTAGAACTAAATGTGAATAAGAACGCTACAGACAGGTGTTGTTACCCGCCACAGACGGCACCGGCGGACACCGTTTTGGCGGCGCTTCTGAGTCACACAGAAGACTGCTCAGTATTACGGCTGCTAATGAAGCATCCCTAGAGAGAGAGAGAGAGAGAGAGAGACGAGGCTGAAAATGGTCATTGTTTCCCTTTAAAGTGGGGTTACGTGATCCTCGGTGGGCGTTAGCCAAGAGCTAGCTATATTCTGAAACCACACTGCAAAAAAAACAAACCCGCCCTCTCACTTCTGCCTAAGAGCCTTGTGAACGTTCAAACTGATTGACAGCAAGTAGGGACCAATGGAGACGCTGGCTTGTAAAGCTCTCTCCTGATTGGCTGATGAGGAGCAGGTACGGAGAAAACGTTCTGTCTCCAACTACAGCTCCTAGGGCAGCCACAGAGGCCCGATTTTTTTGTCGGTGCATCTACTTATTTGATAGCTGCCAGGGTGTCGAGAGAGAGTATGAACAAATACTATAAAAAGTGTTCTGAACTAAAATCACTGACAGCCAGTTTTAGGAAACACAGCTTTCCAATAGACACAGTGTGGGCTCCTTTCTTTGTACGTGATATGTGCACAACGTAGCGAATTCAGGGGGCAGCCAGGAGCCGCCGCAGCTGGGACGCGAACCCAGGTCGCCCGCACCACGGGCGATTGCGCTAACCAGTCGACTAAAGGGTCCGACCCGCTAGCGAGTCTAGTCATCCGGGGTCGTTACCCTGTCCCCGCGCTTCAGCATACCGACTCCCTTACGCCTCTGGGAGCACGTGCTTCCGATGGCCTCACGGTCTCGCCATCCCACTCCTGGCATCAATGTAGCGAATTCGGGGGGCAGCCGGGATGCGAACCCGGGCGACCGCGATAACCAGTCGATTATAGGGCCCGACCCGTTAGCCAAGGGCTAGTGAGTCTAGTGGTCATTACAGTATTTACAGTACGTTAGGTCATTTCTAAGCGCACATGAAATTAATGTGACAAAAGTAAACGTTGAGTAGTCAAACCCATGAGATGGTTTTCGTCACATCCAAAATGTCAAATTCTGGGTGACTGTGTGATCAGATTACCCAGCTGTCAGACGATCTGGAAAAGATGTTCGCGTTCACACAGGCAATTCAAAAATCCAGTTGACACCAAATCTATCCGTTGCAGTTTTTTCTCCCCAATTTTCTCCTCAAAATTGGGCCAATTACTCCACTCTCACCAGCCGTCCCGGTCGTGGCTGCACCCCCTCTACCGATCCGGGGATGGCTGGAAACTACCACGTGCCTCCTCCGATACATGTGGAGTCACCAGCCGCTTCTTTTCACCTGACAGTGAGGAGTTTCGCCAGGGGGACGTAGCGCGTGGGAGGATCAGTTTCACGTGCTCCCGAACAGACGCCCAGATCAACCAGAGGAGGCGCTAGTGCAGTGACCAGGACACATACCCACATCCGGCTTCCCACCCGCAGACAAAGCCAATTGCGTCTGTAGGGACGCTCGACCAAGCAGGAGGTAACACGGGGATTCGAACCGGCGATCCCCGTGTTGGTAGGCGACGGAATAGCCCGCTACGCTACCCGGACGCCCTAACATATGCAGTTTAATGGTTAAAGTCCCATTCTGCTGCTGAAGCCCCACCACGAGGAACGGTAAATCGGTGATCTCCTGAAAGGGAGCCAGACGAGGATTTCCTTTTAACGCCCCCACGGTGGCCCTCGGATCAGCGGGAGTAAGCCTGATCCGGGTGTGAGCGGTGCCAGTGTCAGTGCCACGGTGGCTTGGAGCTAGGCTGTGGCAGGTTAAAAGGAGATATGTCTGGATTTGTGGGAGATGTTAACTAGACCACAGGGAGAAGTGCTGGCAGATGCCCCCAGCTTCACAGAGGTAGGTGTTGTGCCCCCACAGGCTTGGTCCGTGGAATAGAACAGTTGCTCTCCGCTGCTCTTTACACGGATTGGTGTTATGACACGTTAGTCACGTCCAGAGTCCATAGATCATCCGTTTCCCTATTTCACACTAAGGACTGGACAGCTGGTGAAAGAGGGAGGCTTCGGATCCGACTGTTTTAAATCATTTTAACGTGTTTTGGAACTCTGTAAAGCGTTTGGTGTCAATCTGTCAGACATCTGGGCATCAAGTACACTCTTTGAACTCCTTCTTCTTCCTTGCTGCTCGACATCTCCCCACCACCATTCACCTGGTTTCTATCCCTTCTTGGGGAGTTTTTCTTTATCTTTCGTGACGTGGATGCAAATTTAAGGTTTCCACTATGTCTCTTTCCGTCTCTCTCACGCCTTCTCCGTCTCTCTCTGCACGTTACTGACACGACAGATGGCAAATAACCTCACACCTTGTTCTCAGCTGACTACTTGAAATGCCCTCTGCGTGTCTTCCATGTATGTTTTTCAGCAAAACTGCTGTTGAGGAACAATTAAAGGTTCCTCACCTGAACTGGACTGAACTGCACTGGGCCGAACTGAACTGAACTGGGCCGAACTGAACTGGACTGGACTGAACTGAACTGACCTGGGCCAAACCGAACTGAAATGATCTGAACTGGACTGAACTGGACTGAACTGGCTTGCGGCTCACAGGGAGGACGGCACACAACACTAACGGGATTATACGAGAAATCGACATACAATAATCAAAGTAAGGGATTTCTACTAAAAAAGAAATATGTTGGGGCGTCCGGGTAGTGTCCGTCGCCTACCAATACGTGGATCACCGGAGGGGAATAGCGTGATCCTCCCACGTGCTACGCCCCCCTGGTGAAACTCCTCACTGTCAGGTGAAAAGAAGCGGCTGGTGACTCCACATGTATGGGAGGAGACATGTGGTAGTCTGCAGCCCTCCCTGGATCAGCAGAGGGGGTGGAGTAGAGACCGGGACGGCTCAGAAGAGTGGGGTAATTGGCCGGGTACAACACGGGAAAAAAGGGGGAAAAACCACAAAAAACAAAATGCTGAATGGTTTCCTGCACTCAACCCAGTCTCAGAGACAAAACATTTGTATATAACTTGTGTGCATTTCCCAAAACACACCGACTGCCGAAATTCATTTACATCTGCTCTGATCATCCGGTTTAGTATACTGGTAGATTAGCGATGGTTACATTTAGTTTGGGGTTGGTGGGGTTAAGGTCGAGGTTAGGATCTGGGATCGGTTATTCTGGGTTACAATCCCTGTTGAGTGTAGCTCGAGGTTAAAAGTAGATCAGAGTGCACGTCCTCAATCATGTCCTGACGCAACTGGATTGATTGATTGATTGATCATCGACATATTGACATGCATCATATGCATGTGACATAACCTTGTTGGGCACCACGGTGGCGCAGTGGTTAGTGCGGTCGCCTCACAGCAAGAAGGTTCTGGGTTCGAGCCCCGGGGTAGCTGTCCTCTGTGTGGAGGTTGCATGTTCTCCCGTGTCTGTGTGGGTTTCCTCCGGGGGCTCCGGTTTCCTCCCACAGTCCAAAGACACGTAGGTCAGGTGAATCGGCTATACTAAATTGTCCCTAGGTGTGTGTGTGTGTGTGTGTGTGTGTGTGTGTGTGTGTGTTTCCTTACCCTGTGTGTGTTTGATGGGCGGAGCAGAAGATATAGTCCTTTGGTGTGATCTAGGTGGCCAACCAGCATGCATCGGCCTTGAAGCGGGGCTGGAGACTGGATTGGGAGTCTCCTCACTAGGCCACTCCACTGTCATTTCCTTGCCAGCTGGTTGACTCTGGCTTTCAATGTTGGTGGTCGGCAGTCGCAGGCTATGTGACCAGGTTCATCACACCAGTAACAGCGGTCTGTCAGCCAGGGTGGACGTCGCCTAGATGTTGGAGGCCATCGCCAAGACTGCTGTGGTGAAGCTGAACTTGGTAGACCTCTTCTACCTCTTTCTCTGCATCATCATCAGCCCACCTGACGTTTGGTCAGAGAGCGGGAGCCTCCTGCTGGGTAAGATGTGTGGAGCGTACCACCTCGGCCAATTCGGCTTCACAGAGACCCTCACTGAGGGACTGGGGCATAGCGAGGCAACATACTGGCACAACCACTCCAGTGTGAGGCCCTGTCGGAAAGCTTGGACAGCCAGCTCCTCTTGGGTGGCTGTGTTGAACTGTGGGTAACTGTGTTGGGAGTGTAGCTGCACATCTACGGCGAAGGTAGCCAACCTCTCTCCCTCTTGGCGGCGGCGACAGGATAGCTGATCCCTGCTCTGGTCAGTGAAGGGTCGTTGCCCGGATCACCTCTCCAGAACCACCGTCAGGGCCTGGAGGTCCCGCTGCTCCACTGGGGCTAGGTCAAGGAGCACCTGCAAAGCCTTTCCCTCCAACGCCAGAGCCAGGTAGATGGCAGTTTCCTCATTGCTCCATCCACTGTGCCATGCTGCTAACTGGACTTGCGAGAGGTATGGCTCTAGCTGCGTCATCCCGTTGTACTTGGGCAACTTGACTGGTGTTCTATGCGCAGCATCCCTCCCGGTCGCTAGGGGGCGGTCGGTGGCGGTGGGCAGCAGGCATTCCGCTGTATTGGTCCTCCGGGCCCCAGGGGGTGGTGGGGCTGCAGTGCACTGGCGCCATCAGGGTGGGCTGGAAAACTTGCATCTCTGGCGGGCTCCGTCTTTTGCCATGCCAGGTTTTCCAAGAGCCAACGAGTCTGTTCAGTGTCCTGCTCCAGTCTCTGGATCTCCCTCTCCACTCTTCAGCTCAATCCCACTTCTGACGCCAATGTGGCGAGCTGGCGTGGAAGAGTGAGTCGAGAGGCAGAGATTTCTTTTTAATTGCAACCCCCGTGCCCCATAAACCACACGACCCCAGGAGTGCTCTTTTATTGGCATTCAAAGAAAGTTGAATCAGTTCATCTGGACATAACATTTATTCAGAGAAAGGTTTCATCATCATCATCTATGTGACCTCTTCAGTCTCAGCTGACTGCAGGTACCCCACCCTTATAAACAATACAGTGGCTGCAGGTACCCCACCCTTATAAACAATACAGTGACTGCAGGTACCCCACCCTTATAAACAATACAGTGACTGCAGGTACCCCACCCTTATAAACAATACAGTGGCTGCAGGTGTCCCCACCCTTATAAACAATACAGTGACTGCAGGTACCCCCACCCTTATAAACAATACAGTGACTGCAGGTACCCCCACCCTTATAAACAATACAGTGACTGCAGGTGTCCCCACCCTTATAAACAATACAGTGACTGCAGGTACCCCAACCCTTATAAACAATACAGTGACTGCAGGTGTCCCCACCCTTATAAACAATACAGTGACTGCAGGTACCCCACCCTTATAAACAATACAGTGACTGCAGGTACCCCCACCCTTATAAACAATACAGTGACTGCAGGTGTCCCCACCCTTATAAACAACACAGTGACTGCAGGTGTCCCCACCCTTATAAACAACACAGTGACTGCAGGTGTCCCCACCCTTATAAACAATACAGTGGCATAACCACCCAAACCAACGACCAGTTTAATATGCGAATAGGTGTGACCATTAACAAGAGTTACAGTGGTCATGTGTACTATTCACAGAGGATGAGGGAATGTTTGCAATCACAGCATTGTAAGATGGCGACAGATGTACAGGCTGGAGGGGGGGGGGTATCTGTCACCATCTTGCACTTATTGTAAGTCGCTTTGGATAAAAGTGTCGGCTAAATGACTGTAATGTCATGTCATGTCATGTCATGTAATGTCATGTAAATCTTACATTGCTGTAAGTGCAAACATTCCCAAACCCTATGTGACTAGTACACATGATGGAAGAATCCAGGCAGTTTGCTCAGGAATCAGCAGAGACTTTATCAACTTCCAGACTCTGGCCAAGACTAGCCAGGCCGTTCCTGCCCAGGGAATGCTACACACAACACGTAGCGAGATATCCGTGAAGGATGGGCCGCAGACCACGCCATTGCCTGGTAACCTTGGCTCCCCTATGGGTCAACCCTCACGCAGGAGTCGGGAGTAAGCGGACCACGAGAATCGTCACTTGGCTGCTAGCTGAACCGGACCATCTCTGCTTCGACACATCCTCTCAAGTAGGCTCCAATCACATCTGCTGATCGAGAAAAGCTGATGTCGGGTAGTCTAAATCTAAAATCTTGTCTTTTTTTTTTTAGCTATAGAAAGATTCTAATCCCTTTTTATAGTGCCACGCCTTCTCCGGTATTCCTCCAAATCACATACTCTCTGAGACCATCGTCAAGCTAGGTGATACGCCCTGTTTGTCGTTATTTCATTTGCCTATTTGTTTCTGATTTTCCATTTGTTCATGTATTCTTTCATGTACTTATCTCCTCGTGTTCTATTACTGGCGGCCATCTGATAAAGGTCTCCATTATTGAAAGTTGTTTCCCGTGTTTCTCTGAAGCAAAGACGGAAATCCCCACAATCCAGTATTTACAACTGCAGGATCTGAAAAGGATTCATTTCGTTTATCAAGTTCCATGAAAGTAGGTGGTGCCCTGAGATTTATACTGAGAATATTAATGACACGCCAACCATACATACCGCCACATATCATATATCCACTGAGGCTGTTAAAACGGTGAGATTTATGAATCAAGACTTTAAGTAGAGGACATATCCATAACAAAGCCATATTTCCTGCAGGTCTCCTGCCAAAGACCACACAAATGTCGGCGGTAGTTAGTCATGGTATGCATAGCTACCGCGGTTTAAAACGCCTTTATGATGAAGACAGGAAGACTGAAGGTTACCACACGGCTATCTTTAGAGCGCCTTAATGAGCGGCCGCTTAGTGAGAGGGTCTACACTCCTGAGGAGCTGTTTTTGGCAAAACCCTGGAAGCCATTTTAGAGACTCCTCTCACTCTCTCTCCCTTTCTCTCTCACTCACTCTTCATTAAGTCTTTTTCTCGCTTGTTCAGTCTCAGCCCCCCCCCCCCCCCCCGCTCTCTCTCGCTCCATCTCGCTCTTATTCTTTAAACTCTCAATATCTGGTCTACAGATAAGAGATTCTAATGGAGAGGGAGAGAGAGAAAGACTTATGGGAGTGTCAGAGAGAGAGAGAGGTGAGAGAGAGGGAGGAAGAGAGAGATGGGGGGAGATGAGAGACAGAGGGGGCAGAGAGAGATGAGAGAGAGATGAGAGTGAGAGAGATGAGGGGGGGAAGAGAGATGAAACAGAGAGTTGAGAGAGGGAGAGGAGAGAGAGAGAGAGGGATGAGAGATGAGAGAGAGAGGGATGAGAGCAGTCTATGGTTTAATTACTTGTGGGTAGATCAGGGAATAAAAACCACAGTGATTTCAGACCTGACTCGCTGCGGTGGCCTTTGGTGGCGTCGTGTTAAAGGCTTGAACAGCCTATTTAGAAACGGCAGGAGGAAACGTGGCAGAAATTATCCTTCGTTAGCGGAGGTGCCCTTTCTCATTAACACAGCCACATCTGACTGCTTGTGCACACTGAACTAAAACGAGGCTAACTGCTAGCAATTGTGAACGCGGTGCTTGTACGAGTGTGTGATATGACATTAGGTGCTAAAAATATGAAGCGCTTGTTCCACGATACGAAGAAGGGGCTGGTGCTGCTGTAGAGTGGCCTCAGGCCTGGATGTGAAATTCATTTTCATAAAACATCGGCTCTTAGATAGTTCAAGACATCCGCCCGCGGTGCCACATGGTAACTGTACTCTAATGAGGACCGAATCAGTTATTTATATTTTTTCTGGACTGTCAAGAAGGAAAATCATTCTAAAAATGGGAAAGTGACATTTAATGTGTGTGCAGCACAGAGGATGTTCACACTCACGGCCCTCAGAGCTGAATATAACTGGGCTGGTCTACTATTTAAACACGCTTTTACCAGATCTTGTCGAGAGTCAGAAATGATCAGACACAGTCAAGTGTTGCCAACTGTTTCTCATAAAAACTCCTCATGTAAGGTATACGGGTCATGACCCACCCTCCATAAACATTGGGCTGCAATACCAAAAATCCATCAGGACTCTGTAAATACAGACATAATTTATGAACTCCAGGGAATCGGTGCTGTTATGGTCTCTGGAGACTCACTTGGGTGTGTTGATCCAGACGATCCCAATGTGGCAGAAGTAGACACATTCTTTGTCTTTGTGGTTTTCACAAGAGCACCGCTTCTCCCTCCGATGGGCCAGGTGGACGAGCTGCGTCAGGGGGCCCTCCTCCAACATGGGGCCCTCCTCCACCATGGGGCCCAGCACAGAGCTAGGATAGGCTAGGCAGCAAAAACATGGAAGAAAAAAAAACAGACTGTTATTGTACAATCAGAGAGGGCGAGGTCACTGCTGATGGATCAGAGACTCAACCCAGTGGAAATTCAAAACTTTGGCAGGCCAATCAAATCTGGAATAATGACAAGACCCCTGAGACTCAAAATGGTCTGGCTCCACCTATTAGAGCCAATCTAATGGACAGATGCCTCCACCCGCTTCTCTGAGGCTGGTCCTGTTCACACAATCCAAAAAACCAACTGTCGGGCTTTTAATTAAAGGGGCTCGAACTACTGAACCCCTCATTGACGGATCCTTGACTGTCTGTTTTGCAGTAAAAAAAAAACAACCCTAAAAGCTCATTCCACTGCTGATGAAGACTGCCCCCTACTGGCCCACAACATCACTCACTTTTCCCAGGGGGTCTCCCATCCAAGTAGTAGCCAAGACCACACCTGCTTAGCTTCTGTCATTTGGCAGATCCAGGGTACATGTTGTTGTTGTTGTTGTGATGATGATGATGATGATGATGAAGAGCGTCTATATACATACAGTTCTGTTATGAGCTGTAAATAGGTTTCATGGACACTGCAAGTATTTTGTGCCATGAAATCTGTACCACAACATATGATCTGTACAACAACATATGATCTGTACCACAGCATATGATCTGTACCACAGCATATGATCTGTACAGCAGCATATGATCTGTACCGCAACATATGATCTGTACCGCAACATATGATCTGTACAGCAACATATGATCTGTACAGCAGCATATGATCTGTACCACAACATATGATCTGTACAACAACATATGATCTGTACAACAACATATAATCTGTACAGCAGCATATGATCTGTACAGCAACATATGATCTGTACAGCAGCATATGATCTGTACCACAACATATGATCTGTACAACAACATATGATCTGTACAACAACATATAATCTGTACAGCAGCATATGATCTGTACCACAACATATGATCTGTACCACAGCATATGATCTGTATAGCAGCATATGATCTGTACCACAACATATGATCTGTACAGCAGCATATGATCTGTACAACAACATATGATCTGTACCACAATATATGATCTGTAGAGCAGCATATGATCTGTACAACATATGATCTGTACAACAACATATGATCTGTACAGCAGCATATGATCTGTACAGCAGCATATGATCTGTACCACAACATATAATCTGTACAGCAGCATATGATCTGTACAACAACATATGATCTGTACAGCAGCATATGATCTGTACAGCAACATATGATCTGTACCACAACATATGATCTGTACAGCAACATATGATCTGTACCACAGCATATGATCTGTACAGCAGCATATGATCTGTACAGCAACATATGATCTGTACCACAGCATATGATCTGTAAAGCAGCATATGATCTGTACCACAGCATATGATCTGTACAGCAGCATATGATCTGTACAGCAACATATGATCTGTACAGCAACATATGATCTGTAAAGCAGCATATGATCTGTACAGCAACATATGATCTGTACAGCAACATATGATCTGTACCGCAGCATATGATCTGTACAGCAGCATATGATCTGTACCACAGCATATGATCTGTACCACAACATATGATCTGTACCACAACATATGATCTGTACAGCAACATATGATCTGTACCACAACATATGATCTGTACCACAACATATGATCTGTACCACAGCATATGATCTGTACAGCAGCATATGATCTGTACCACAACATATGATCTGTACCACAACATATGATCTGTACAGCAACATATGATCTGTACAGCAGCATATGATCTGTACAGCAACATATGATCTGTACCACAGCATATGATCTGTACAGCAGCATATGATCTGTACCACAACATATGATCTGTACCACAACATATGATCTGTACCACAACATATGATCTGTACCACAGCATATGATCTGTACAGCAACATATGATCTGTACAGCAGCATATGATCTGTACCACAACATATGATCTGTACAGCAACATATGATCTGTACAGCAGCATATGATCTGTACAGCAACATATGATCTGTACCACAGCATATGATCTGTACAGCAGCATATGATCTGTACCACAACATATGATCTGTACCGCAACATATGATCTGTACAGCAACATATGATCTGTACAGCAGCATATGATCTGTACAGCAACATATGATCTGTACCACAGCATATGATCTGTACAGCAGCATATGATCTGTACCACAACATATGATCTGTACCACAACATATGATCTGTACAGCAACATATGATCTGTACAGCAGCATATGATCTGTACAGCAACATATGATCTGTACCACAGCATATGATCTGTACAGCAGCATATGATCTGTACCACAACATATGATCTGTACCACAACATATGATCTGTACAGCAACATATGATCTGTACAGCAGCATATGATCTGTACCACAACATATGATCTGTACAGCAGCATATGATCTGTACCACAACATATGATCTGTACAGCAACATATGATCTGTACCACAACATATGATCTGTACCACAACATATGATCTGTACAGCAGCATATGATCTGTACAGCAGCATATGATCTGTACAGCAACATATGATCTGTACCACAACATATGATCTGTGCAGCAGCATATGATCTGTACAGCAACATAGCCACAGTCGGCATTTATGGGAACACCCACAAAACGTCACATCCGTTTATGCCGCGGGGAAAACAAATCATTCGAGTGAAGGCGGGTAGAGCTTTTGAGGTGGTTGATCTTTGTTATTGCCATTACTACTGTTATTACTATTACCATTATTATTACTAATGATCTTTGCTCGTTACCATGCCGAAAGGTCATTGCAGTAGCGTTCTGCACGTCAAATGAATTTAATAACCCGAACTAAAATGTTATATACTGCCGAATAAACTTCCGGAACCGGCAAGGAGAAGAAGTGGCTGCAGGCTATCAGGCGGCAGGACATGTCAGGACCTTTATGGGTCCTCCATCTCGACATGTGTACGTGTGTGGTCGGCACTTCATAACAGGTAACGTTGCTTCATCCAAGTGTTAGGTTATTTCAGAGGAGGCGTGAGTGTTGGGTTAGTTCTGGTGTTGTGGGGCAGGAGCCTCCCCCTCATGCCTCCGGTGTCGGATGAGGCAGCACACTTGTGTTTAATGAGGGAAGGGGTATACTGGGGCTGTCTATGTTGAGCAGGAGACAGGGACAGAGAGAAGGGCTGCTGAGCTCTGGACCAAGGCCTTTACTCGCATCAGGTGTTACAACAACTAAAAGGAACGTTGGCTTCACAGTTCTTTCCAGGTAAAACGTACTGCGCCGGCCGTCTTGCTGCAGGCTTAAAACATGAAGACGAGGCTCACCCGGACGACGGACCATCGTTGTTCCCCGAAAGACAAACGCCGTCTTCCACGAGATGAAAGGGCTGGAGCGGTACAGAATCGAGAGCAGCACCAGTCTCAGAGTCAACACCAGCGACAAACGCCCCCTCCGGAAAGGCACTGAGCAGATCTGGCCGATCCTAGCACCTGAGGGCGGGAACCTTCCGGATTCATCCTAGGAAAAGGCACGGGGCTGACTGCTAATGGAAAACCATGACCGGCCTGCCATGGCCAGGGTTCGACACCCTGTATCAGTACCTGGTGCAGTTTGTCAAGCCGAGGGCTCTGTGCAAGCTGTCAGCTCAAGATCAGCTAGTTATTACTCTGGTTAAACTGCGGCAGAACCCGTCCACCGGTTTCTTTTGTAGCATATTAGACATTGCTCACAGCACTTGTATCTGCATATTTTCCCGATAGCTGGATCTGCTGCACACCAAGATATCATTTTTGATTGCCTGGCCAGAGAGAGTGCATAAGGACTACGGTACCAGCTGAAGTTCTGTTGCAGTACCCCAGACTCCCTTCAGTCATCGACTGCTTTGAGATTAGAATCAAACTATCAAAGAGGCTAAATACTGGGTGAGAGATTTTTCCTTTTATCAGCAATGCATACCAGTTATAGTACATTAAACAGTGTCTTTTTTCCTGTAACGTTAAGATTTTTCATGGCCCCCTATCAAGACTGCACAAACTACTTTACTGATCTTTCTATGAAGAAATCTGTGCGACTGGAAGATGTGAATGTGTGGAAGCAAGCCCTTTGTCTTCCCACGATGCCTTGCTCATCCTTTTGCAAAAGTGTCAATATATGATGAGCAAGGACCCTTTCTTGTAAGTACAAGATGCACCATGGTAACCACTATCTAACCTTAACTAGGAACTTACCCACTACCTAACCTATATGTTATTATGATTATTTGGATTTTGCCCCTTTTTCTCCCCAACTGTATCCGGCCAATTACCCCACTCTTGCGAGCTGTCCCGGTCTCTGTTCCACCCCCTCTGCTGGACCGGGGAGGGCCGCAGACTACCACATGTCTCCTCCCGTACATGTGGAGTCACCAGCTGTTTCGTTTCACCTGACAGTGAGGAGTTTCACCAGGGGGACGAAGCACGTGGGAGGATCACGCTATTCCCCCCCCCGAACGACCGACCGACCGACCGACCGACCAGAGGAGGCGCTAGTGCAGCGACCAGGACGCATACACACAGCGATCCCCATGACGGTAGGCAACCGAATAAACCACTATGCTACCCTAGCGCTCCTATATGTCATGAACATGCATATACCCGGCCACATTTTAACATTGGAGTCTATGCATCACCTGCTTTGTCTCCATACAGAGGCCATAGGGTAACTTGTCCGTCATTTATATCCACGTTCTGACAAAGCGTGGCGGATATGTGACGCCGTGGGAAGAGAATGCATTGGTGTCAGCACAAAGCAGGTGGTGACGGAGAAAACAGCAGCTACCGTCAGTCAACTTTCCCTGGAGCAATAAATACAACGACGGTTTGTTGACTTTTTGAGAGTTTAACTACATGTTAGCAGCCCTGCCAGCCGGGACATGCCCTGTCAATCACCCCCTGCACAAACACCCATTCACTATCATGGAGGCTCGGCGTAAAGGAGAGACTCGCTGTTTTACTCAACCCAGACCTTATTCAAACATCGCCAGCTATCATTTAGAGTAATCATTTACACACACACACACACACACACACACCAACAGTGAAGCCAACAATACTAGCTAGGCTTCATTTTGAAAGTAATGTATTGTGTAAAGCTCTTTCCCCCCTGAACAGAAACCCCGCTAGCTAACATCTGTCTTTCGTCTTAAGTGGGGAAAGCTACAAACGGTATCCATCCCCGTGCAGCAGGCCCGGAAACATGACGCCCTGGTAGACACGCCCCTTCCCGAGGCGACGCTGTGACGCGTGTTAAAGGTCCTGACGCTGGCGCGGGAATAGAATCGTGTTTATTGGCCTTAACATAGAATAACAACACTACAACACAACAACCTTCATATTGCAGCGAATAGGGGGGCTGCCCGGGAACCGCCACGGCCGGGACGCGAACCCGGGTCTCCTGCACCGCAGGCGACAACGTTACCCATTCGACTAAAGGGTCCGACCCGTTAGCCAAGAGCTAACGTGTCTACTTATACGTGCACGTTACAGTATTAATATTGCATATATTTGTTCTGTTGTGTGTGTGAGTCAATGATCACACTGACTTGTACCAAAGCCGTTGGCTTATTAACACCAAATAGCGTGTTCACATGAGACCGGTGATCTTGCCTAGTCTGCCTGGGGAGGACGAACTAGTAGATCACAGAGTACATCAACACACACACACACACACACACACACACACACACACACACAGGCACGGTGGCTCGTGGCGGACAAACAGTACAATCATTTAGTCAAATTATATATATATATATATCTTTGGTAAAAGAAACACTCAAGATAGGAAAAGTGCTCAACAAATAAAGAGCAAAATTATCCAGTGATTCAAGAAAATTCTTTCAGACAGCACAAGCCTGTTTCATGCCTAAGCAATCTCACTATATATATATATATATGTGTGTGTGTGTGTGTATGTGTGTATGTATATATATATATATATATATATGTGTGTGTGTGTGTGTGTGTGTGTGTGTGTGTGTGTATGTGTATATATATATACGTATATATAGCGTTTTTTTCCGAAACCGTCAATGGTGTTATCAGTGCTCAACTAATGAGAGGCGGAATATCAACACAGATACAGGAAAAAAGTTGTAATGCATGGCAGTACAGGCCTGTTTCCTGCGTCGTGCACTCATCAGCTGCTGATTATTATTTGTAGCAGCTGATGAGTGCACGACGCAGGAAACAGGCCTGTACTGCCATGCATTACAACTTTTTCCCTGTATCTGTGTTGATTATATATTATATATATATATATATATATATATATAGAGAGAGAGAGAGAGAGAGAGAGAGAGAGAGAGAGAGAGAGAGTTATACAGGCGAAATAAGAGGTGATAAAGTACAGTGGTACTGTGAATATATCAGAGTTGCTGAACTAGATGTTAGCAGGTTACTTACGTATGGCCGAGGTAGATAGATGGACATGCCAGAGTGTACCAGTATACATACTGTAGCGAATTCGGGGGACAACGCAACCACAGGAGCTGCCGCGGCCGGGAAGCGAACCCGTGTCGCCCGCACCGCAGGAGGCATCGCTAACCGCTAGACTAAAGGGTCAGACCCGCCAGCCAGCGGCCAGCGTGTCTACTTATCCATGCACGTTACAGTATGTAACCCCGTTCTTCCGTCTGTCAGCCCGAACACCGCTTGAACAGCCTCTGCGGTTACGTTTAGTGTATGTTGACTCCGGGCGGATATACGGAAGGAGAAGACGGTTCCTAACAGTCGAAATTGCGAAATGCACCTTTAAGACAGGGGCGTACTGTGTCGCCTAGGAGCGACGTCATCAGACAGCGCCTCTGTTTCTGCCTCGAGTCCGTGGATGTAATATTCATGTATTTGACGTCATTTGAGTGGTGCGTCATACCGCCATCTTGAGGACCAACGGATGCCAAGATGCCTTCGATCTGTTGTGCGTTGTGACCACAAAAAGTCACAAACAAATGGATTACAATTTTACAGAATCCCTAAAAACCATGATCGTCGAAATAAATGGATCGCAGCGATCAAAAGGGACCACTGGACCCCCACAGAACACTCCAGGCTATGCAGTGAGCACTTTGTTTCGGGTAAGTAGCGAACGTTAGCTAGCTGGCTACCGCGTTAGCTTCATAGCCTTGTAACAAGACGGTCTTGTTGCAAGGCTAGCTAGCTTCATAGATGTGTCCTGTGCACTGATGCTAACGTGACATTTATCAACAGACTGTCACTTACCCTTCCTGTAAAGACGAGCAGTCTTTTCGGTTTTACATGATTCATTTTGACGTCCTTCACCCATCCTGCGGTGAAGTAGCGGTGGGCTTCAGTGCTTCTGAAGGCTTTCTGAGTATGGCGAGGGATAGTGGACGAGGTAAACGTAAACGTCGTGAAAGGTAAAATTAGGACGATCTATAGCAGACTGAAGTGGGGTTAACTGGTCTTTGGATAGAAGATAAGGATCCAATTCTAAAAACTCGATTTTTTGCAGATAACGCTGCTTCTCCTCCGTGGTTCAGTGAGCGATTCTGGACAGTCTTTCAAACTTCCCGGGGACCGCCATCATAGCCAACAAAAACCACGTGACTCAAACCCATGACGCCGATGAAGGGATGGGCGTGGCCGAGCTCGTGTTTATTTTGCCTGTCGAATCAACAGTAACGTTCAGGTTCCGCGTGGCCTCCGTTTGGTCATGCGTGATCAAATAGCAGCCGCGCACGCGCAGCCGGGCTCGCGCAGCCGGGCTCGGTGAGGTCCGTGTCTCCCGCCATTTGACATCCCGTGATGTCAAATGGCGCTTTTCCAACTTCCATTTTGAAACAGCAATCTGCCCTGTTGCATAGAAACACGTGTAACAGCCATCTCCCATAAAATCTACCAGTGACGGGCCTTCGACTTGTTGTAAAATGCCCTTTTAAGTGGGCGAACAACAGATACCAGTACCGACCTTGTAACACAACGCGGAGCTGGCCCTACAGTAGCCACGGAGGGACAAACCACTCAGATACGGCAACGCTATAGAAAGAAACAATACGCGCCGACAACGCAAGATCCCCCTCTGCCGGCCACTAAGTGTAACTCGCTTCCTTACGTCCACCCCCGCTACGTTTTATGGCGTCCCCGCTATCCGATTAAGAAGTTCACAAGTAGCCCGTAACTCAAAACACAGCCATGATGAGGCGTGTGTGTCATGGGGTATGTACATGTGTATGTGTGTCACCCTGCCACCCTCCTTGTTTTACTTTGCTTTAGCTCTCTCCCATGTTCTCCGTCCCAGGTCAATCCTCCGCTGAACTGAGTCAGAGTCCAGGACCTTTGATTCATACGTCAGTCTCTTTGGCAGTCATCTGTCTCTAAAGGGGTTTCTCCTGACCCTTATTGACTCGGAAGGTAAGGCTTTCACCTGGGGAGATTCCTTTTCCTCTTCACTGGGGGATCTTGGAGATTTATTCTCCTTGTCTGGCTCACGCTGATCACTCCCACTCATTCCATGCAGTTGCACCATACCGAGATCCTGCTCAGTCTGCTCCCTTCCACAGTCTTCCCCATCAGACTCACTGCGTGAGGTACTGGCCTCCTCATCGGGTTTTCCTCTTTCACTTGTCTGTCCAGACTCCATGGGAAAAAACATGCAGTGGGTAAGAAGGTTTTGATGGACAACCCTTTCTTTCTCTCCATCTTATGACTGAACCACATACCTGGAATTCCAGGCTGTTTCTTTACAACAATGTAGGGCTGTAGTTCCCACCTGTCAACCAGCTTCTGTTTACCATCCACATGGCAAACTTTCATTAGGACTCTGTCCCCTGGCTTGAATTTGTGAGTCTTTGCTTCGCGGTCATAGTGCTTCTTTTGTTGTTCTTTGGCCTGTCTAGACATCTTGTTGGCCTGATCCGAAGGGGCGGGGGGGGGTAGTGTAACGATCACGAGTAACTAGACTCGCTAGCCCTTGGCTAACGGGTCAGACCCTTTAGTCGACTGGTTAATGTAGTTGCCCGTGGTGCGGGACATCCGGGTTCGCGTCCTGGCTGCAGCGGTTCGCAGCTGCCCCTGAATTCGCTACATTGGTGTCAGTGGCGCCCCCAAGGGGTGGCCAGGGGTGGCCACGGCCACCCTGATACTATCCCTGGCCCCCCCGCTGGCCCCCCCAGCCATGAGTCACATATGCAGAATATGCTTCTGATTATGCATAATATGCTTCTATCTGATATTTTACATTAGGTGCTGTTCATTTTAATGAGTAATGTATATTTTTCTTAACTCTCATATTGACAGTTTTCAACTAGCCTATAGAGTTTACTACAACAGCATCATAGAATTCCCGAAATTCAGTCATGGGTTTTGGCTTTGGTGTGTCACCCCAAGATTTTCAGTGGCCCCATTTGGCCCCCCCCCCTATGAAACATTTCTGGGGGCGCCACTGATTGGTGTCAGGAGTGGATGGTGAGACCGTGAGGCCATCGGAAGCACATGCGCCCAGAGGCATGAGGGAGCTGATATGCTGAAGCATGGGGACGTGCTTCCCGAAGGGGGGGTAATGTAATGATCACAAATAACTAGACTCGCTAGCCCTTGGCTAATGGGTCGGACCCTTTATTCGACTGGTTAACATAGTCACCCCTGGTGCAGGAGACCCTGGTTCATGTCCCAGCTGCAGCGGTTCCTGGCTGCCCCCCTGAATTTGCTACACGTACAACGTGCAGTACAGTATATACAGAATGGTTGGATTTATTGACAGTTAAGCTTTCATTTGAATGACAGCCTGCAGAAAGAAACTGTTTTTATATACGGTAGTTTTCAGGTACAGTACTCTGTAGCGCCTACCAGGGGGGAGGAGTTGGAACAGGTTGTGGCCAGGGTGTGATGGGTCTGCAGTGATGTTGTCTGCCCGTTTCCTGAGTCTGAAGGTGTATAAGTCCTGAATGGAGGGCAGGTTAGCGCCAATGATTTTCTCTGCAGACCTAACTGTCCGTTGTAGGCTGTCCCTGTCCTGTTTGGTGGCCGATCCAAACCAGACAGTGATGGATGTGCACAGGAGAGACTGGATTATTGCAGTGTAGAACTGAATCAGCAGTTCCTGAGGCAGGTTGAACTTCTTGAGCTGGCGGAGAAAGCACATCCTCTGCTGGGCCTTTTTGATGATTGTGTCTATGTTAGATGCCCACCTTTGGCCCAGGGAGATTGTGGAACCCAGAAACCTGTAGGTTTTCACCGCAGGCATCTGTTGAGTATGGTAAGGGGGGCAGTGTTGGGGAGGACTCCTCCTGAAGTCCACTATCATCCCCACGGTTTTGAGCGTGTTCAGCTCCAGGTTGTTATTGCCTCACCAGAGGACCAGCTGATCAAACTCCCATCTAGTATATGCAGACTTGTCACCATCCCTGATAAGGCCAATGATGGTTGTGTCATCCGCAAACTTCAGGAGTTTGACAGACGGGTCACCTGAGGTGCAGTCATTTGTGTAGAGAAAGAAGAGTAGAGGGGAGAGCACACATCCCTGGGGGGCACCAGTGCGGATTGTCGGGGTGCTGGATGTGATGTTTCCCAGCCTTACCAGCTGCCTCCTGTCTGTCAGGAAGTTTTTAATCCACTGACAGATGGGGCTGGTACAGTGAGCTGGGTGAGCTTGGAGTGGAGGATATGTGGGGCGAAGGTGTTGACTGCTGAGCTGAAGTCCACAAACAGGACCCTTGCATATGTCCCTGGGGAATCGAGGTGTTGGAAGATGTAGTGCAATTCCATATTGACTGTCTCCTCCACTGACCTGTTTGCTTGGTAGGCAAACTGCAGAGGGTCGAGCAGGGCACCTGTGATTTCCTTCAGGTGGGCCAACACCAGTCTCTCGAAGGATTTCATGACCACATACGTAAGGGCGACAGGCCTGTAGTCATTTAATCCTGTGATATGGTTTCTTGGGGACCAGGATGACAGTGAAGCTCTTGAAGCAGGAGGGGACTCCACACAGCTCCAGTCATCTGTTGAAGATCAGTGTGAAAATGGGGGCCAGCTGGTCAGCACATACTTTCAGGCAGGAGGGTGATGTGCCATCCAGCCCCAGTGCCTTCCTGGTCTTCTGTCACTGGAAGAGTTGGCACAGGTCCTCAGCACAGATCCTGAGTGCAGGTGGGGGTTCGGTGGTGAGGGCAGAGTGGCTGGAGAGGGGTGTGAAAGTTTGCTTTTCAAACCCGCAGTAAAACCCATTTAGGTCGTCTGCCAGTTGATGGTTCCCTGCAGTGTGGGCGGATGGTCTCCTGTAGTCGGTAGTGTCTTTCAAACCTCTCCAGACTAATGGTGGGCCGTTGGCAGAAAACCTGTTTTTCAACTTTTCAGAGTAGCACCTTTTTGCCACTCTGATCTCCTTTGTGAGTGTATTTCTGGCTTTGTTGTACCAGATCCTATCTCCACTCTTTGGCCTGACGAAGCCGCCTGAGTTTTGTTGTGAACCAGGGCTTATTGTTGTTAAAGGTACAGAAAGTTTTGGTGGGCACACATGCCCTGACAAAAGCTGATGTAAGACAGGAACAACATGCAACGGCGATTTTGTTCTTCGTATTGTGCAAGATGCAACACTGGCAAGACAGCTTCTCCTGAGTCGAGGGGAAGAACGCGCCTTTTTCCAGTGCGTTTATGATGTCGAACGTGACACACCAGAAAAAAAAACAAAAAAAAAAACCAGAAAGGCATTTTTGTCTACTGGCAATGGGACAGGAGTCAATCATCTACGTATTTACAGCGGTTTTTCCCGTGTTTAAAAAGCCTGTATACACACGATGATTTTGGTGGAAAATGGTATTTGCTCTGTGTACTTACCAAGTAAAATGTCAACAGAGTGATAGTAGGGATTAAGGTTAAAGGAGAAGTTAACTTCACTAAAAAGTTGCTTAGAAGTGTACAGACAAAAACTTGGACAACTGCTTTAGTGTTCAGAAAGTGCGAGATCTTCTTGCGGCGCATGAGATTACAGCTTGTATCTTTAGAGTGTAACTGTTAGTACCGCCCCGCTTAACGTTTTGATAGTTCTCTTTGTAAATACTAATAGCAACTTGCAGAGTGCACTGTTTTTAAAATGAAGAGAGTCCAGCTATAACTTTTGGCTTTACTGTTGATGTGTGTGTGTGTGTGTGTGTGTGTGTGTGTGTGTGTGTGTGTGTGTGTGTGTGTGTGTGTGTGTGTGTGTGTGTGTGTGTGTGCCAAAGCCTGGGAAAAGGCCCTTCTGATAGTTGGGTTGCAGTACTTTAATGAAAACAGGTTTTCAAGGTAAGCCCTCACAAACCACATAACCTCATCTGAACCCATTGTGTACTGATGTGTGGGGAGACAGCAATTAACACAAAACAGTTAAGAGACAACAATTAATACAAAACAGTTAAGATACAACAATTAACACAAAACAGTTAAGAGACAACAATTAATACAAAACAGTTAAGAGAACAATTAACACAAAACAGTTAAGAGACAACAATTAATACAAAACAGTTAAGAGACAACAAACAATAAAAACAGTTAAGAGACAACAATTAATACAAAACAGTTAAGAGACAACAGTTAATAAAAAACAGTTAAGAGACAACAAACAATAAAAACAGTTAAGAGACAACAATTAATACAAAACAGTTAAGAGACAACAGTTAATAAAAAACAGTTAAGAGACAGCAGGTAATAGAAAACAGTTAAGTAGACAACAGTTAAGAGACAACAATTAATACAAAACAGTTAAGAGACAACAATTAACACAAAACAGTTAAGAGACAACAGTTAATAGAAAACAGTTAAGAGACAACAGGTAATAGAAAACAGTTAAGAGACAACAGTTAAGAAACAAATGTTAAGAGACAGCAGTTAATACAAAACAGTTGAGACAACAGTTAAGAGACAATTAATAGAAAACAAGAGACAATAGTTAATAGAAAATAGTTAAGAGACAGTTAATAAGAGACAACAATTAATAAAAAACAGTTAAGAGACACGCAGTTAATAGAAAACAGGTAATAGAAAACAGTTAAGAGACAACAGTTAAGCGACAACAGGTAATAGAAAACAGTTAAGAGACAACAGTTAAGAAACAGCTGTTAAGAGACAACAGTTAATAGAAAACAGTTGAGACAGCAGTTAAGAGACAATTAATAGAAAACAAGAGACAACAGTTAAGAGACAACAGGTAATAGAAAACAAGAGACAACAGGTAATAGAAAACAGTTAAGAGACAGTTAATAAGAGACAACAATTAATAAAAAACAGTTAAGAGACATGCAGTTAATAGACAACAGTTAAGAGACAACACTTAATAGAAAACAGTTAAGAGACAGCAGTTAATGGACAGCAATTAGAAGACAATACTTAGTAGACAACAGTTGTCTGGTGTTGATGGGGCATCCCGGGGGCCAGAGACGCCGTCTTCTAAACAGAAGATCACAGCGGCCATTGGACACATGGAGGCAGACAAGCCGCTGACGCTGTCAGAGTTTGGGGGTTTTGTTACCACTGAAGCCTACGTAGTATATTCTCATTGTACTGTACTTCAGTACAGAGAAGAATATTGCCCCTGCAGGAGGCATTACAGGCAACAAACACAGTGTAGACATGAAACGAAGTATTACACAGAGTGGTGCGCTGTGTGGGACAACACGTGAATCGAATTCACATCTATCATCCTGAATCACAGCTAAGTCCCAGGGAAATGTACAATCACATTACACACTCCCACCAGGTAGATAGAATAAATAACAATGTATAGCGTCCCCTATCTTTAGACCCTGGACTCACATGAGGAAAAACAGAAAAACAAAAATTATCAGGAAAGAAATGGGAGAAAGGTCAGGAAAACCATCAGAGGGATTCCTCTTCCAAGACAGGGCAGAAGAAGGCAGCATGAATGAATAACATGAATGACTAACACAAATACTAAAAGACAAGCACAGACTTGTACAATACTCTGGCTGGAGTTGTGCTGCAAAAAAAGCTAGTTTGTAAAACGTTTTTAGCATTGATTTAAAAGTTTGTACGTAGTTCGCTAGTCGGATTTCCTCAGGCGCGGTGTTTCATAAACTCCAAGTTTGACTGGAAAAAGCCTGATCGCCCATTGAAAACACACAAATGAACAAATAAAACGCCAACCTTTCCCAGCAGCCGCTGGACAAAAGCAGAGGATGTGCTGTAGAAATGAACCACACGGCCTCCATTATTCACACTGGAGCTGACCTGGTAATCCCTTAGCTGTGCTGTGGAGCCACAGCACAGCTAATATTTCTGCAGTATTTCTTGAAACCAAACCACAGATGAGAAACGACCGTCAGATGGATTAACACAAGCACCAGCTCACTGTTCCCTGAGCCCAGAGCTAAGCAGACACGGTGTGTTAGTGGCGTTTCCCTCGTCATACCATAAACATCTTTTATATTCATTTATTCAAACCATCTCTCCTCTGGAGGCCTTGAAATGCAGAGGTGAGCAGCAAGGCCTTACTCTTGTACCTCTCCGCCAAAGTGTTTACACGATTGCTGTGTAATGATTACTGCAACTGCCATGCAGACTGCTTCAATAAAACTACCCTCGTCAAATTAAGGTCGAAATTGACGTAAGCATAACGGTATTAATAACAGTCGCTGTGTTAGCATGCAGTCAGCAGGCTGACTGAGCTGAAGAAACCAGTTAAGGTGGTAATGCGAGTCAGGCGTCTACAGTAAATCACACGACTGATGAAAAATCCAACCCTGTTATTCGCACCGTGCTTGTGTCGCTTTAGACCTGAACTGGATCAGGACTGTGTGATGAAGGTGTTTCAGGGTTTTCCCTGCCGGTCTAACTCACAGACCTTTGTATTCCTGGCTGCCACCTCGGCTGAGAATTCCAGCAAAAACAAAAAGGCTTTGAGCTTTTTTTTAATGCCAAAATTATTGTGCCTTTTATCAGCAGCCGCTTTGATGCGCCAGCTTTGTGCGCAGCGCCGTGTGCCCACACATGTACGAACAGATCACACCTCAGTAGCCTACATCTTCAGCAGCGCTGTAATGCCAGCTTATGCCTTCCCGCAGAGCCGTGCATGCACTGGGCACATGTATGTGTGTGTGTTCAACTTCATTAAGCTGCAGGCACAAACACCGCCACGTCCGCTGTTTCAGACCAGTGCGTTAAAACTGCAGCTGGGCCCGGCCGGGGCCGTGAGTCCCCAATAAAGAAATTTTTTTTTCCAAAAATTGTAGTGTTAAACTCGTGTTTGATGTTATACATAGTTATAGTTATGGTTGTGTTCATGTGTGGGCTGAAAATGTATCTGAAAATCAAACAAAGGATATCGGTCCCCCGGAACAAACAGCGCAAAATCGTGTAGCTGTTAAGTGCCAGGAGGATTGCCGTGACTTGTACATCAGGGAAACGAAACAGAGAGCTAACACGTCAGGCCAGGACTCCACCGTCCACACCCTCTACACAGTCTACACCCTCTACACAGTCTACCCCCTCTACACAGTCTACACCCTCTACACAGTCTACCCCCTCTACACAGTCTACACCCTCTACACAGTCTACACCCTCTACACAGTCTACACCATCTACACAGTCTACACCCTCTACACAGTCTACCCCATGTACACAGTCTACACCCTCTACACAGTCTACACCCTCTACACAGTCTACACCCTCTACACAGTCTACCCCATGTACACAGTCTACACCCTCTACACAGTCTACACCCTCTACACAGTCTACTCCATCTACACAGTCTACACCCTCTACACAGTCTACCCCATGTACACAGTCTACACCCTCTACACAGTCTACACCATCTACACAGTCTACACCCTCTACACAGTCTACACCATCTACACAGTCTACACAGTCTACACCCTCTACACAGTCTACACCCTCTACACAGTCTACCCCATGTACACAGTCTACACCCTCTACACAGTCTACACCCTCTACACAGTCTACTCCATCTACACAGTCTACACCCTCTACACAGTCTACCCCATGTACACAGTCTACACCCTCTACACAGTCTACACCATCTACACAGTCTACACCCTCTACACAGTCTACACAGTCTACACCCTCTACACAGTCTACACCCTCTACACAGTCTACCCCATGTACACAGTCTACACCCTCTACACAGTCTACACCCTCTACACAGTCTACTCCATCTACACAGTCTACACCCTCTACACAGTCTACCCCATGTACACAGTCTACACCCTCTACACAGTCTACACCATGTACACAGTCTACACCATCTACACAGTCTACACCATGTACACAGTCTACACCATCTACACAGTCTACACAGTCTACACCCTCTACACAGTCTACACCATGTACACAGTCTACACCCTCTACACAGTCTACACAGTCTACACCCTCTACACAGTCTACCCCATGTACACAGTCTACACCCTCTACACAGTCTACACCATGTACACAGTCTACACCATCTACACAGTCTACACCCTCTACACAGTCTACACCATCTACACAGTCTACACAGTCCACACCCTCTACAGAGTCTACACCATCAACAGGCCAGTGGCCACTCTTTCAAGGATGAGGATGTGTACATCCTTGGTAGGGAGGAACGCTGGTTTGAACGGGGAGTCAAAGAGGCCATCTATGTGAAGAGGGAACGACCAGACCTGAACCGGGGGGGGGGGGGGGGCTAAGAGTACATCTGAAACCATTTGTTGGTTTGGGTCGTTATGCCACTGTATTGTTTGTAAGGGTGGGACACCTGCAGTCAGTTGAGACTGAAGAGGTCACTATACCCCTTTCACACTGGCCAAAACCCCGCTAACGTCCGCCTTTTTATATTGACCAAAGGCGGGCGTTAGCGGGCGTTAGCGGGCGTTGGCGGGCGTTAGCGGGGTTTGGGCAGTGAGAGGAGCGCTGAAACACTCCTGTCAATAAACGTTGTGTTCAGGTGAACTGATTCACCTCTCTGCGGTTTCTTACCTGGATGATCGAGCAGCATCAAGGCATGAAGTAAGAAAGGTTACGTAGGTGGGGAAGTGTTATCCAAACAGCTGCACAGTACCTCCCTGCGTCCTCGGCTGGTTGTGCGCTGGAATACATCACCTTGCCGACAATACAAAAGTAGACTGTTTTGTGAAACATGTGCATTTACATACCTTTACCAAGACACGGTAGTGGGACAGGCTTTTTGCTTGGGATATCTTTGCTTGAGCATAACTGCTTTTTGGTTTAATAAACATTGTGGTTTGTTGCTTATTTGAAAAGAAGTGGTGTTTGGGGTTGGTGACGTCCGTCCTCGGCAGTTGTGAAAATAGCGCCGTGATTTGGAGCAGCGGTGGTTGAAATGGAGGCCACGTCTGCGTCATGTGGTCTGACTATCAATATAGTAACTGACTGATTAATTGATTGATTGATTAATTGATATAATATTGTTTACAGCATGTGTTTCTGAGTCCTCAACATGGCCCTTCACAAATGGAACAGCCCCGCCTTTTAGCACGAGCCTAGCCGGAAACCCAGACCCATACTGGGCTCTGTGAGGAGAGAGTCCATGGTGTGAGCAAACACACATGTTGGCATATTCCAGCAGTCACTGGGCGGCAGGCGGGCAGACACCCTGGACCACTCGCCCGACCATCCCAGGGCCCACACACACACACAAACACTAGGGACAGTTTAGCATGGCCAATTCACCTCGCTTCTATGTCTTTGGACTGCGGGAGGAAACCTAGCGGGGTGGATAAGTGACTGAGGTGTGCACATCTGGATAACAGCCTGAACATGGGTACATGGGGGTTTAGAGTATGCTGATTTAAAAAATAGCGGGAACCACGACGTCACTCCAACGGTCCCCGCCCAAAATCAAAAATTCAAAATGGCCACCATAAAACGTGTTTTTTGCCAATAAATCAGCCATTAATACTCTGATTGCTACGATTAAAAAGACTATACCTCGTTTTTTTGGGTTAACAAATGCAATAAAACACATGTTGAAACAGTTAAGGTACATCTTAATGCCAAAAAAAAAAAAATCAAATCAAATCCTGCCCAGATACCAGTGCTCACTGTAGATCAGCCTTTATATGTTTTAGCAAAGAGAATTCAGTGGACATGGCCAGACGAGTATGGGGAAAAACAATATGTTGTACTGATGGGGGGACTCCATATCAAAATGGCCATGTTAAATGTCCTTGGTGACTGGCTCAGTGGGAGTGGTTGGACCTATGTGATGACCTCAGCCAATGTCACAACTGAGGGGCGTGCAGAGGATCTTCAGAGAGGTTCACATACATCCAGAGGTCAGTGGGCACACCGAGTATCAGCCGCAGCCCTGCACATTCTTATCCAAAGGGCATATGCTGAATATCAAGACAACACACCAGAGGATGAACGTCTACCCTTTGGTGACTGGTGTAAGCTGATGGCTTCAGAGCATCCTCAATTCGATTACTGGTACAGTGTCTGGCAGTTGAAACTCCTGTACTTGCAGTTCCTCAGATCACAGCGTGAACTGATATACCTTGCCTATGTGGAGTCACTCCTAAAGATAATCCCATGGATGTTCGCCCTTGACCACTATCTCTATGCTCGCTGGATGACAGTTCATGTGATACACTTACTTGCTCTTGAGGTCAACTGTCCTACCACATATGCTAAGTTCCTCCACAATGGAAGCTTTGTGACAAAAAAAAACATCACACAACTTCTCAGGGATGGCACATGATCAAGTTCATGAACAGCTGAATGCAATGGTGAAGGGAGATGGAGGTGCCATAGGTATCACTGAAAACGAAGCGGCTCTGAGGAGGTGGATGGTGGCAGGTCCGGAAACAGCTAGACAATTACTGGAGTACGATGAAAAACATTCAACGAGGAGGGGGGACACAGAACGCCATCATGATCAAATCCCTAGTGTACAGAAGTCTTTTCTGTCTCAAGTCAAGAGTGTCATAAATGTTATTGAGGAACTTGGCCACCCTTTTGTTGATACAAGCACAGACCTCTATACACTGGATAATAACAAAGTATTTATGGCTGATGTATTGGCAAAAACATGTTTTATGGTGGCCATCTTGAATTTTTAATTTTCGGTGGGAACCGTTGGAGTGACGTCGTGATTCCCGCTATTTTTGAAATCAACATACTCTAAAATCGCCGTGTATCCTTTTTCATGCTTTTATCCAGATGTGCACGCTCTGAGTAAAAAATGTTACATATCCGCTCCGCTAACCAGAGCCCCCGGAGGAAACCCACGCAGACACAGGGAGAACATGCAAACTCCACATAGAGGACCACCCCCAAGGCTGGACTACCCCGGGGCTCTGAACCCAGGACCTTCTTGCTGTGAGGTGACCACACTAACCACTGTGCCATTGTGCTGCCCCATATAATCTAATAATGATAAAAATAATAATGATAATGATAATAATATCGTGCAATAAGACAAGGATGTCCAATTTGCCCATTTTTATTCCTTCTTGTCACACAAATTATGGCCATACATATTAAAAAAAAGGTCAGTTCCAAGGTATTATGACCTTAAACAGAGAATTGAAATGATCCCAACTGGTTGATGATACGACAATATTTCTGTGTAATAGACATGAGGTGACCAAAGCAGTTAGACGTATTGAGGAATTTTCTGCTCTGTCAGGTTCTAAAATGAACTTGAGCAAATTTGTTCTATTACCACTCAAGGAGCGTGACCTGTCAGAAGTGACTGGTATCCCTGTGAGGAACACGGTGACATACCTGGGTGTTGTCATCGATAAGAATGAAAAACTTTCATATGTGGTATACCGAATCCAAACCAGCGATAACACCGCGTTATGGCGCAACGGTGGCTGCCTCTGAAATCAGGCCAAACTGAAGACAAAGATCAGTTTACCTTTCAGTTCTGGAGATCTTTTATCTGTTTATCAGTTCATCTGCCTGCTTGCTTCCCCAGCTATCAATTTCAAGTCAATAAACTCGGTAGTCGCTTGAAAACACTGTTTGCATTAAAACTGGAGGTAGAAAAAAGGTTTCCCTTTGGATTAAGTGTGTTTTATTGTCAAATGTCCAAGTGGAAGATGAGATGAGCGTCATCTTTGGAAGATGAGATGAGCTTCATCTCTGCATCTGGGCCGGATGAAGCGCTCTGATGGCAGGCGCGACATCAGTATCATCCGGTTTCTGCTGCTGAGACTGAGGTTGGACGAGGTCGTACCACGGTGTGCAACGTTCAGCTAAACGTGTAGCTCCAACAGAGCTGAGGCTGGAGGGAGACGGCGCTGGTTCCTTTCTGGGCTTGGGGGCTTGTTTTGTCATTTTAACACCGATCAAGGCTCCAGATTTACACAACGGGCCAGACACAACCTAAGTATGTTCGGTTTGGGAGATGTGATACTGTGTGTGTGTGTGTGTGTGTGTGTGTGTGCGTGTGTGTGCGTGCATGCGCGCGTGTGTTTATCTATGCTTGCCTTTGTGCTAATGCGAGTGCAACATCTGTTTTGTGAGTCCGTCTGTATGCACATGTGCAGCTATGTTTGTGTGCTGTATGACTGCTACAGCATCTGTGAGCATGTGCAGCAGGTATGTATGTATCCTGGGCTCCTCCGGGAGGCTGAGCATGTGCAGCAGGTATGTATGTATCCTGGGCTCCTCCGGGAGGCTGAGCATGTGCAGCAGGTATGTATGTATCCTGGGCTCCTCCAGGAGGCTGAGCATGTGCAGCAGGTATGTATGTATCCTGGGCTCCTCCGGGAGGCTGAGCATGTGCAGCAGGTATGTATGTATCCTGGGCTCCTCTGGGAGGCTGAGCATGTGCAGCAGGTATGTATGTATCCTGGGCTCCTCCGGGAGGCTGAGCATGTGCAGCAGGTATGTATGTATCCTGGGCTCCTCCGGGAGGCTGAGCATGTGCAGCAGGTATGTATGTATCCTGGGCTCCTCCAGGAGGCTGAGCATGTGCAGCAGGTATGTATGTATCCTGGGCTCCTCCAGGAGGCTGAGCATGTGCAGCAGGTATTTATGTATCCTGGGCTCCTCCAGGAGGCTGAGCATGTGCAGCAGGTATGTATGTATCCTGGGCTCCTCCGGGAGGCTGAGCATGTGCAGCAGGTATGTATGTATCCTGGGCTCCTCCGGGAGGCTGAGCATGTGCAGCAGGTATGTATGTATCCTGGGCTCCTCCGGGAGGCTGAGCATGTGCAGCAGGTATTTATGTATCCTGGGCTCCTCCGGGAGGCTGAGCAAGCCGGAGGAACGGAGCCCCCGTTTGCTCTCCGGGCACCAGCCCCTCTGCCAAGCAAAAGCTTAACTTGTGGGATGCTGTTATGAGAGCAGAGGCAGCTCAGTTCAGCGGGGTTAGACAATATACAGGGAGGGATCAGCACTTAATCCATGACCCAGCAGTTCGCCTTGGCCCCAGAGCCCCTACTGTCTTCCCATTAAAAACAATGAGATTCGATAACCGTGGTGGGGGTGTAGTGTGCGTAGGTTGACGGTGTTACTGTTTGCACTTGTTAAAACATCTTTAGTGCAGAACCTGGTGTCCTTCTTGAGGTATGTGCAATGGATGGAAAAGCACTGCCATTATGAATGGTGCTCTTTCATTGTGTTTGTGCTGTGAGGTTTCTAGAAAGAAAAGTGGGGGGCTGGAAACTGGAACGGGGGTCACGACCCACACAGCACTTGTCAGCAGTTAGCTAATTGAATTCGAGAGCGATTGAAAGGGGAGATGTGGGTGGGGGAGGTCGAGACGCTCTCTAAACACACATTCATAATGTCCAGGTTGGATCTGTGCTGGCTGGAGCTTCCCAGGAGTGGAGGTCTGCAGGAATCTGACCTTGTACTGGAAGCCCTATGAGGGCCCGCCGGGGGGCCTCGCAGGAAACCAGAAAATGAAAGTGATTTGTTCCAGACAAGAGAGAATGTCTTTCAAAAACTGGGACTTCCGCTCGTTAAATCTGGTTGTTCCCTCCTGAGAAAAGCGGTTTTTACAAACGCAACTTTTCTTCATAGTTGTTGCTTTATTTCTGTTTATGCATCCATTTGGTCATTCTATTGCCGTTATTATGCTACGTTATTATTGGTATGATGACTGCAAGTGCTAAGTGTATCTTTCACTGTATCTGTGTGCACCGCCTCTTCTTTCTACCTGTTTATCTTTGTTCTGCCAAGGTTTTTAACGATATTAGTTAGGAAATCCCACGTCTGTGTGAAAACACGGCAACGGTTGTTTCTATAAATTCTCCCCAAATGAATCATCATCATCATCATCATCATCATTGATGTTGGTAGCTGATAATGAATAAACAAAACAGAGCTTCCTTCACTGAATGTTGCAAACACTGACTGACAAAATGATACTTTCAGGGCGTCCAGGGGGCGTAGCGGTCTATTCCATTACCTACCAACATGGGGATCGCCGGTTCGAATCCCCGTGTTACCTCCAGCTTGGTCGGGCGTCCCAACAGACACAACTGGCCGTGTCTGCAGGTGGGAAGCTGGATGTGGGTATGTGTCCTGGTCGCTGCACTAGTGCCTCCTCTGGTCGGTCTGGGCGTCTGTTCTGGGGGGAACAGCGTGATCCTCCCACGCGCTACGTCCCCCTGGTGAAACTCCTCACTGTCAGGTGAAAAGAAGTGGCTGGTGACTCCACATGTATGGGAGGAGGCATGTGGTAGTCTGCGGCCCTCCCCGGATCAGCAGAGGGGGTGGAGCAGAGAGCGGGACGGCTCGGAAAAGTGGGGTGATTGGCCTGATACAACTGGGGAGAAAAGGGAGAAAACTCCAAAAAAACAAAAAAAAGTATATCCCAAAATGGACGTGTGGTATCTTGGGAAAGAACACGGTACATTCTCTGTATTGCAGTGGTGTTCAGTGTTCAACATCGGACACACAAATGAAAAGCGGATGCTTGACATTGTTGTATGAGGCACACGGGTTCAATTCAACATGACAGCGCCCACAGCTGTCATGTTTTAATAACGTTGTGACATCAAACCCTGCATGAGGTGGCAGATGTGTGTTGGTGGAACATGTTTCGCCAGTAAGGAGAGGTAACCACATCACACAAGAGTTTCTCTTCCCAGCTGAGCGCTGAGGATTTCCAACACTGCTTCAAGAAAGTACGCTTCAACGAGAAAACGTTTTGGGAGAGATTTTCCACTCCATTGAGCTCAGTCAGCCCCCCCCCCCTCCATCCCTCCTGTTACACGGCCAATTAGGTTTGATTTGGGCTCCCATGTGTTAATAGATAGACGCTCTGGTCTTCTGATTCAGATAAGTGCTGAATCCTGCAGCCAGCTCTCATGCACCTCTCATGCCTGCACCGCTGAACCTGCAGCTCTCTCCAGGCTGAACCTGCAGCTCTCTCCAGGCTGAACCTGCAGCTCTCACTAGGCTGAACCTGCAGCTCTCACCAGGCTGAACCTGCAGCTCTCTCCAGGCTGAACCTGCAGCTCTCACCAGGCTGAACCTGCAGCTCTCTCCAGGCTGAACCTGCAGCTCTCACTAGGCTGAACCTGCAGCTCTCTCCAGGCTGAACCTGCAGCTCTCACTAGGCTGAACCTGCAGCTCTCTCCAGGCTGAACCTGCAGCTCTCACTAGGCTGAACCTGCAGTTCTCTCCAGGCTGAACCTGCAGCTCTCACTAGGCTGAACCTGCAGCTCTCTCCAGGCTGAACCTGCAGCTCTCACTAGGCTGAACCTGCAGCTCTCACCAGGCTGAACCTGCAGCTCTCTCCAGGCTGAACCTGCAGCTCTCACTAGGCTGAACCTGCAGCTACTCACCAGGCTGAACCTGCAGCTCTCTCCAGGCTGAACCTGCAGCTACTCACCAGGCTGAACCTGCAGCTCTCACTAGGCTGAACCTGCAGTTCTCTCCAGGCAGAACCTGCAGCTCTCACTAGGCTGAACCTGCAGCTCTCACCAGGCTGAACCTGCAGCTCTCTCCAGGCTGAACCTGCAGCTCTCACTAGGCTGAACCTGCAGCTCTCACTAGGCTGAACCTGCAGCTCTCTCCAGGCTGAACCTGCAGCTCTCACTAGGCTGAACCTGCAGCTCTCACCAGGCTGAACCTGCAGCTCTCTCCAGGCTGAACCTGCAGCTCTCACCGGGCTTAACCTGCAGCTACTCACCAGGCTGAACCTGCAGCTCTCTCCAGGCTGAACCTGCAGCTCTCACTAGGCTGAACCTGCAGCTCTCTCCAGGCAGAACCTGCAGCTCTCACTAGGCTGAACCTGCAGCTCTCACCAGGCTGAACCTGCAGCTCTCTCCAGGCTGAACCTGCAGCTCTCACTAGGCTGAACCTGCAGCTCTCACCAGGCTGAACCTGCATCTCTCTCCAGGCTGAACCTGCAGCTCTCACTAGGCTGAACCTGCATCTCTCTCCAGGCAGAACCTGCAGCTCTCACTAGGCTGAACCTGCAGCTCTCACCAGGCTGAACCTGCAGCTCTCTCCAGGCTGAACCTGCAGCTCTCACTAGGCTGAACCTGCAGCTCTCACCAGGCTGAACCTGCAGCTCTCTCCAGGCTGAACCTGCAGCTCTCACCGGGCTTAACCTGCAGCTACTCACCAGGCTGAACCTGCAGCTCTCTCCAGGCTGAACCTACAGCTCTCACCAGGCTGAACCTGCAGCTCTCTCCAGGCTGAATCTGCAGCTCTCACTAGGCTGAACCTGCAGCTCTCTCCAGGCTGAACCTGCAGCTCTCTCCAGGCTGAACCTGCAGCTCTCACTGGGCTGAACCTGCAGCTCTCACCAGACTGAACCTGCAGCTCTCACCGGACTGAACCTGCAGCTCTCACCAGGCTGCACTTACATGCAGGATCTACTTGCTCTCATTTTCAGTAGACACATGGATTATCTAGTGCTTTCTAAACAACACCCTTCGACTTAATTCAAATACATGTCACTTTCCTTTTTAGTTTTGGCTACTTTTGGGATGTTTTGGGAAGTTTGGGGTACTATGGCATTATTTTGGGTATCTGAACTGTGTTATTTTGGCTACTTTTGGGGATCTTTTGGGTTGTTTGAGTATCTGTACTGGCATGTTTTGGGGTAGTTTTGGCTACTTTTAGGTTATTTGGGGTATCTGTAGTGTGTGGTTTTGGATACTTTTGGGTTGCTGTGGGTAACTATCCCCAGCCTGGCCAGGGATAGTTTTGCTCTCATGCTGACTGAATCCAGATCCAACCCCAGGTAAATGATTGACTGGAAGGGGAGGGCAGAGCTCTTCCACCAGTTTATGGAAAACCCAGCAGGGTGTTTCACAAACTCCGCTGCGTGAAGTGCTGCACTCTGTCTGGAGGATGCCATCACAATCAGATTGTCCAGATAGAATAAAACTCTGCTCCCCCCCACCCCCACCCCCTTCCCCTTCCCCCTTTCCAGTGCTTTCTGGGCTTGGTCCTAAACAAAACTCTCAGAATCACAGAAAGTTGAACCAGTTCATCTGGACACAACGTTTCTTGAGAGAAACATTTCATCATCATCTAAGTGACCTCTTCAGTCTCACCTGACTGCAGGTGTCCCACCCTTATAAAGAATACAGTGACTGCAGGTACCCCACCCTTATATACAATACAGTGACTGCAGGTGTCCCCACCCTTATAAACAATACAGTGACTGCAGGTACCCCACCCTTATAAAGAATACAGTGACTGCAGGTACCCCACCCTTATAAACAATACAGTGACTGCAGGTGTCCCCACCCTTATAAACAATACAGTGACTGCAGGTACCCCCACCCTTATAAACAATACAGTGGCATAACCACCCAAACCAACGACCAGTTTCATATGCAAACTGCCAAATTGCCATGTGTGCTATTTACAGGAGTGGAGAATAGTTGCAATTACAGCATTGTAAGATGGTGATAGATGTACTTTTAGCCCCCCCCCCCCGGTTCAAGGGTGGACGTTCCCTCTTCACATAGATGGCCTCTGAGACTCCCTGTTCCAACCAGCGTTCCTCCCTATCAAGCATGTGCACATCCTCATCCCTGAAAGAGTGGCCACTGGCCTGTAGATGGTGTAGACTGTGGAGTCCTGGCCTGTAGATTGTGTAGACTGTAGATAGTGTAGACTGTGTAGATGGTGTAGACTGTGGAGTCCTGGCCTGTAGATTGTGTAGTCTGTAGATAGTGTAGACTGTGTAGATGGTGTAGACTGTGGAGTCCCGGTCTGACATGTTAGCTCTCCTGTGTTGTGCCATCCTCTTGCCCAGCATCTGTTTAGTTTACCCAATGTACAAGTCATGACAATCCTCCTGGCACTTAACAGCTACACTATATTGCTCTGTTTGTGCCAGGGGGCCCGATCCTTGGGGTGGACCAACTTCTGGTGCAGTGTGTTTTGGGGTTTGAAAGCAACTGAGACATGGTGTTTGGAAAATACATGTCTCAACTTTTCCGACACCCCTGCCACATATGGAATCACCACTGGCTTACTCTTAGACAGCTGTTGTCCTTCTCGTCTTTGATCGGCTGGTCCACTGCTTGGGCGTCTTCCGGGCTTTGACAAATACCCAGTTAGGATAACCACACTTAACCAGGGCCTGTGTAATGTGGGATTCCTCCCCTTCCCCAGCTGCTGTGTCAGTGGAGATGTTGTCAGCTCGGTGGAGATGAATAGTTTCTGACAAGATTCATCCATTTGACACGTCCTTCTCCATGGGATGTCAATGAGGGAAGCTGGGCAAAGAGGGCAGCCGAATCCGAACCGCTACACAATAGCCTCTATAATCTGGGCCTCCAGAGAGGCAAATGGGCAGGTAATTTACATACTGCTCTCTACTGTAACTTTGGAGCACTGTACTCTAGTTCACAAACAACCCAAGATTCAGCAACATCTTTCTACCTGCATATTCTCCCTTCCTAAACCCAATAGAGGAGTTTTTTCACCATGGGGGTGGAAGGTCTATGACTGAGACCCCTACATCTGTGTTCACCTCCTGCAGGCCATGGAAGAGGCTTCTTTAGATATTACGGTTCAGGCTTGCCAGGGGTGGATAAGGCATGCATGGGGTTTTTCCCTCGCTGCCTGGCTAGGGCTAATATTGCCTGTGATGTTGATGAGAATCTCTGGCCTGAGCCAGACCACAGACGGGATGCTGAGGAAGAATAAACGTGATTTCTTTCTTTATGTACAAACTGTGTTTTTCACTGGTAAATATTGGTAATTACATGGAAATAATTTTACTGTATTCCATGTACTTTATCAGTTGCATATTTTACTGTACATTTAATGTTTCACCCAATTCCAGTTGATTTTACTACAGTACGTTGAGGAATTAAAAATTACTTCATCATGTAAAGAGGTTGTCCTGGGGGAAAACCACGAGCACCATTATTCACTGGTCATAACAGGTTCTTTCTGTAGTTTGAATTGATCTCACCAGTGTGTGATGGTCATTCTGTAAAGTATTTGATGGCTTTTGTGTGATGTCTGAAGGCAAAGTTTGGTTTAGATTTAATATTACATGGTTTTGAGTGGAGAGTTTGGTTTTGCCATGGAAGTTTGAAGTTTGTGAAGATGAGTGTGCAGTTATGCATTTGTGTTTAGAGCTTTGGGAAATGGAGCTCCATTTCAAGAAATTGTCTTGGCAATTGAAAAAAACCTGTAACAACTTAACTCTGTTTAAGAAAAGTCCCATATAACTAAAGTCTTATGTAGTAGTAGTAGTGGCAGTAGTGGTAGTAGTGGCAGTAGTAGTAATAGTATAGCGATAGTAGTATCTGCTGCCGTAGGATGAGAAGACCCATCCTTGCCTTCATTTCGTTATACCAGTGCAGGGTGTGAATTATGGGGGTGAGGGGGGGGGCATTTGGCACCCCTGAATGATTTTGACCCCCCAACAAAGCAAATTTTTATCTGAAGTGGAGACTGTAATACTACTATTACTAAATTACTATCCATCCATCCATCCAATATTCAAACCGCTTATCCTGCTCTCAGAGTCATAGGGATGCTGGAGCCTATCTCAGCAGTCATAGACTCCAGCATCCCTGCGGCCCTGAGAGCAGGATACATTCCTAAATTGCCTAAATTGTACTAAATTGTACTAAATTGTCCCTAGGTGTGAATGTGTGTCGGCCCTGTGATGGGCTGGCTGCCCGATGACTGCTGGGATAGGCTCCAGCATCCCTGCGACCCTGAGAGCAGGATAAGCGGTTTGAATAATGGGTGGATGGATGGATGGGTGGATGTCATAAAAGACTGGGATATTTCATATTTTATTTTAATTTTTTCTTTGTGTGTTTACTTAAAGGGTTGACA